>NW_006408586.1:7108012-7125631 GCF_000296735.1 Chrysochloris asiatica
GTAAGCTGGACAGTGAATAAGGAGGACCGTAGAAGCATTGATGCTTTTGAGTTATGGTGTTGGAGGAGACTATTGAAAGTGCCATGGGCTGCCAAAAGAACCAACAGATCCATGTTGGAAAAAGTGCAACCAGAGTGCTCCTTAGAGGCCAAGATGGCCAAACTTTGTCTCTCATACTTCGGACATGTTGTCAGGAGGAACCAGTCACTGGAGAAGGATATCATGTTTGGTAAGGTGAAGGGTCAGAGAAAAAGAGGAAGACCCCCAACGAGATGGATTTACAAAGTGGCAGCATCGATGGACTCAAGCATGGCAACAGTAGTGAGGTTGGCCCAGGATCAGGCAGTGTTTCGTTCTACTGTGCATAAGGTCACTATGAGTCAGTACTGACTTGATGGCACTGAACAACAACAACAACCTAGTAATATATCCGATTCGCATCAACCCTGTAAAGTTTCCAAGGAGTGGCTGGTGAGCTTGAACCACTGACCTTTCTGCTCAAACTGACTTTGCAGTCCAGTACATAAAGCTGCAGCACCATACCAGTAAGGGCCTCAAAATGTATTGGTTACAGTAACAGGCAGAGAAGATTTCATTCCTTTTAGACTTTGTAGACTTTGTGACACTTCTTAGTCGCTGACTTGAGTTGTTTTTGTTAAGTGCTTTTGAGTTAGTTTGGATTCACACTGACCACGTACAGAATTTCTGGGACTGTAAATCTTTGTAGAAGTAGAAAGCCTTATCTTTCTCCCGTGGAATGCCTGGTGGACTCAAACCTATTTTCCCTCAAATAACTGTTAATAGCACTTCCTGTAATTAATTAGCTATTAAAGGCTACCACTGTTCTTTGTAGACCTCTTATTTAGAATTTTCATCTTCCATTGGAATTATATTCAAAGCTTTTCAGAACACTTAATACTAATATAGGCTTCCTCTACTTAATACTAATATATTGCTTCTTCTACAAATCAACTACAGTGAACTACATATCTGAATGCTTATAGCAAATAGTGTCTGCTTTAAGATTACCAATGAATCCTTTAAGACAGTAAGATTTTACTTAATCATGTTAATATACAAATGAGCTAAAATAATTGGTATTTTCTATGCAGGTGTAAGTATCTTCACCTGCCAAAAAGTTCAAAATTGATTTAGATTGTGCAATAATATATTTCAGGAGATTTTAACCATAAAGAGAAAGATAAATATTTTCTGAGAAGCATGTTTTGCTTGAGAGTAATTAAAATTATAAGTTGGTATTTTCTCATGGAAATCTAACTAAAAATTATATTTAGAAATGTTCCACACAAATTTCTTCTAGATATCATACCCAAACAAAATTAACTACTCAGACTCATTGATCCTGTGTGATTATGTTTTATTTTACGAAGGAAGCTAACAGATGGTGCTGCCACTTTGTCCTACCAAATATTTGGAGAATTTCACAAGAAGTAGGCAGAAAGTACAGACTGGAAAGTTGCTTTTCTATACACCCCCTCTAGTAGCTGCAAAATGTCAAAAAAAAAAAAAAAAGGGTGGGAACACAAAAAAATTCACTTCTTCAAGTTCCACTATTATACTGTGTGGTCCAGTGGTTAGGCACTGAGTAACTTTCTGAAAAGCTGATGGCGTAAACCCACTCAATGGTATGTCGGAAGACAGGCCTAACAATTCACTTCCAAAAGGCTGCAACTACAATGCCTTATGGATCATTTCTACTCTGCTCATGTGGGGTCATCAAGAGTTAGAATTGACTAAATGTCAACTATAAACAATAACATGCTTATACAAAGTATTCATGAACTCAGACACAATCCAGAGTCATTACTTTCTGTTGTTATTGTTGTTAACTGGTATTGTGTTGATTCTGACTTATAGCAACTCTATGAGTATAGGGTATCTGAGGAGTGGATGGCAGGTTTGAACCAGCAACCTTGTGGTTAGAAGTCAACTATTTATCATACAGTGGCACACCATTACTAAAAGGGGGGAAAAAGAGCAGACATTGAGACAATAAGGAGTTTGGGCACAATTCTAAAATTAATAATTTTATAATCTGTTATTAAAACATTTTTAATATTTCATATTTCAGAAATTATTGTTGTTAGATACTGTTCAGTTGGTTCTGACTCATAGAAGCCTTATGCACAATAGAACGAAACATTTTGCCTGGTACTGCACCATCCTCACAATTGCTGCCATGCTTGAGCCCATTGTTGCTGCCACTGTGCCAATCCATCTCATTGTGAGTCTCTCTCTTTTTTGCTATTCCTCCACTTTACCAAGCACGATGTCCTTCTAATGTGCCCAAAATATAAGAGATAAAGTCTGATCATCTTGGCTTCTAAGAAGCATTCCAGTTGTACTTTTCCAATGCAGATATATTTGTTCTTCTGGAAGTCCAATACCAAACTCAAATGCATCAATTACTCTACAGTATTCCTTCCAAACTTCATATGCATAGGAGGCAATAGAAAATTCCATGGTTGGGTCAGGCACACTTTAGCACTCAAATTGATATCTTTGCTCTTGAATACTACAGGGAGATCTTGTAAAGCAGATTTGCCTAGTGCAAAACTTCCTTTGATTTCTTGACTGTTGCTTCCATGAGTAAGGATGGTAGATCCAAGCAAAATGAAATCTTTGAAAATGTCCATCTTTTCTCCATTTACATGGATGTTGTTCATTGGTCCAGTGGTGAGGATTTTAGGTTTTTTTTACATTGGGATTCAAACCATACTGAATACTGTGGTCTTTAATCTTCATCAATTTGTATTTTAAGTTCTCTTCTCTTTTAGTGAGCAAGATTTGATCATCTGCATATCACAGTTTGTTACCCAGTCTTCCTCTAATCCTGATGCCATGTTATTTTTCATATAATCTACCTTCTCAGATTATTTGCTCAGAATAGAGATTGAATAAACATGGTGAAATAATAAAGCCTAGGCACATATCTTTCCTGATTTTAAAGCATTCCGTTTCCCCTTGTTCTATTTGAACCACTGACTCTCAGTCTATATTCAATTTCCTCATGGGCACAAGTATTCTGGATTACTCATTCTCTGCAATGTTGTCCATAACTTGTCATGATCCACACAGTCAATAGCCCTTGCATAGACATAAAAGAACAGGTCAATATCTGTCTGGTATTCTCTGCTTTCAGCCAAGATCCATCTGATGTCAGCAATGACATCCCTTGTTCCATGTCCTCATCTAAATCTGGCTTGAACCTCAGGCAGTTTCCTGTCAATTTTCTGTTGCAGCCATTTTTTACTTTTCTTTAGCAATATTGTTCATGCATGCAATAGCAATGATACTGTCAGGACTTCTGTATTCCATTGGTTACCTCTTTTTGGAATGAGTGCAAATGTGGATCTTCCCCACAAAGTTGGCTAGATAGCTGTCTTCCAAGTATCTTGGCATAGATGAATGAGTGCCTCCAGTCCTACAGCAGTTTGTTGTAATATTTCATTTTGTATTCCATCAATTCACAGAGTCTTATTCTTTGCCAATGCCTTCAGTGCACATTGGACTTCTTCCTTTAGTTGAAATGATTGAACATTGTCCATTTATTTTTAGTACCATGAAAATGTATATCCCTTCTATATTCTTTTGATGCTTTCTGCATATTTCAATATTTTGCCCATTCAATATTACAAATTGAGGCTTGAGCTTATTCTTTAGCTGTTTCGGCTTGAGAAATGCTGAGAGTGCTCTACTATTTTTTACTTTGTCTCCTCAAGGTGTCCTTTGAAATTTTCTGTTCAGCTCTTTACCTCCTCACTTCTTTCATTTGCTTTAGGATCTCTATGCTGAAGAGCAAGATTCAGAGTCTCTTTTTGACATCAGTTTTGGATTTTTCTTTCTTTTCTGTGTTTTTAATGACCCTTTGTTTATTTCTGTCCTTGGTGTCATCCCACGATTCTCTAGTCATTAGTGTCTAATGCATCAAATCTGTACTTGAGATGATCTCTTAAATTCTAGTGGGATATGTTCAAGGTCATATTTTGGCTCTCGCAACTTGTTTTAATTTTCTTCAGCTTCAGTCTGAATTTGCATATGATGAATTTATGGTCTGTTCCACAGTCTGCCATTGACCTTGTTTTGACTGATGATATGGTGCTATTCCCTGTCTGCTTCCAGTGATGTAGTCAATTTGATTTCTGTGTATTCTATCTCGTGAAGTACATATTGTTTTAGAAAGGTATTTGCAATGAAGAAGCCATCGATCTTGCAAAATTCTATTATACTTTCCCCAGCATCGTTTTTGTCACAAAGGCCATACTTTCCAATTACTGATCTTTCCTCTTTGTTACCAATCTTTGCATTCCATCAACACTAATATCAATACATCATGATTGCATGTTTGATCAAATTCAGACTGAAGAAATTGGTTTGTTGTTGTTACTAAGTGCCATTGAGTTGGTTCTGACCCATAGTGACACTATATAAAGTTTCGGAGGAGCATTCTTCAATTTTATCATCACTGGTTTTAGTGGTTGGTGCATAAATTTGACTGAATGTGGTATTACCTGGTCTTCCTTGTATGTGTATGGATATTATCGTATCACAGACAGCATTGTACTTCAAGATATATATTGAAATGTTCTTTTTGATGATGAATGTAACACCATTCCTCTTGATTTTGTCTTTTTATGAATAGTAAACTTTACAACTGTCAGATTCAAATTGTCCATTTCAGCTCACTAATACCTAGGATATCAATGTTTATGCATTTAATTTCATTTTTGACAACTTCCAATTCTCCTAGATTCATACTTCATACATTTCTTGTTCTAATTATTAGTGGATGTTTACAGCTGTTTCTCTTTATATTGTGCCCATCAGTAAATGAAGATCCTAAAGTTTACTCCATTTGTGTCATCACAGTTGACTCTACTTTGAAGAGACAGCTCATCTCCAGTCAAATTTTGAGTAACTTCCAACCTGAGGGGCTCATCTTCCAACTATACATTTGACAGTATTCTGGCACTATTATCAAATTGGATGCTGATTAATGATGATTTCAACATTATGACATGCTAGAGAACACCTTCTTGGAGTGAAAGAATTATACCAGGTTGTGTCCTATTTTGTAAAGTTTAATAAGAGTGTTGCAGAAAGCACAAGTCTTTATGCTTTGTATAAAGCTATAAAGTGGTGTTGGAGTTCTATTTTGGCACTGCAGGATAAGAATGAGACCATTGAAAACCCTAAACAGCATTGTTAAAAGTTGGAATGGACTCAACAGCAATTAACAACAACAACAATTTTGAAGTAGGGTTAATAAGAGATGCCCTCATAAACATTGCAGAATAACTCATTTTCTTTACTAAGAGTTAATTATAGTGTTAGTTTCATTTTTGTGTTTTATGTGACTTTTTAGCCCAAGTTAAATATGGTGGTGGTGGTGGCTTTGTGCCATGGAGTCGATTCTGACTCATAGCAACCCTACATAAGATTTCCGAGGCTGTAAATCTTTGTTGTTGTGAGGTGCCATCTAGTCGGAACCAACTCATAGCGACCCCATGCACAGCAGAATGAAACAATGTCCAATCCTGGGCCAACCTCACTACCGCCGCCACACTTGATGCCATCAATGATGTCACCTGGCTGATCCATCTCGTTGGGGGTCTTCCTCTTTTTCTCTGACCCTCCACCTTACCCAGCATGACATCCTTCTCCAGCGACTGTTCTCGCCGGACAATGTGTCCAAAGTATGAGAGACAAAGCCTAGCCATCTTGACCTCCAAGGAGCACTCTGGTTGCACTTCTTCCAAAACAGATCTATTGGTTCTTTTGGCAGTCCATGGCACTTTCAGTATTCTCCTCCAACACCACAACTCAAAGGCATCAATTCTTCTACGATCTTCCTTATTCACTGTAAATCTTTATGGCAGCAGAAAACTTCAACTTTCTCCCATGGAATGGTTGGTAGTATCACTACCAGAGCTCCTTCAAGTTAAATATAGGAATATTTATCAAAATCCCAGTTGTGCTGCTGTTGTGAGTTTCCACTGATTCAGTTTCAACTCATGGCAAACCATGTACATAGATCAAAACGTTGCCCAATCCTATGCCTTGTTCACTATCAACAAATCCAGTTTTATCAACTGTATATTTTAAGTAGCTTCAAACTTAAGGACTTGTCTTCTAACACTACATTATACAAAATTTTCATTAGATAAATTTTGTAAGTAGATTGTCCAGCCTTTCATCCTAGTCTCTCTTAATCTAAAAGCTCTTTTAAAATCTGTCCACCATAGATTATTCTGATGTTATTTGACATAGCTTAGTTTTCAGCATCATTGTTGTTTAGTGCCTTTGAGTTGGTTCCAATCCATAGTTATTAGGTGCCATCGAGTTGGTACTGACTCATAGAGGCCCTATGACCAACAGAACAAAACCCTGCCTGGACCTGCACCAACACAATCATTGCTACATTTAGACCCATTGTTTTTGCTACTGTGCCAATTTATCTTGGTGTGGATCTCCTTATTTTCTTCCACATTCAACTTTATCAAGCATAATATCTTTCTCTAGGTACTGGTCCCTACTGATAATATGGTCAAAGTATGAGAAAGGAAGTCTGGCCATCCTAGATTCCAAGGAGCATTCTGGATGCACTATTTCCAACAGAGATTTATTTGATCTTTTGGCAGTCCATGGTACTTTTAAATATTCCCCTCCAACACCAAAACTCAAATGCATCAATTCTTCTATGGTCTTTCTTATACACTGTCCAACTTTCAAATGAATGTGAGTTTATTGACAATACCATGGCTTGGGTCAGGTACATCTTGGTACTCAAACTGACTAAACTTTTGCTCTTAAACACTTTAAAGAGGACTCGTGCCATAGATTTGCCTAGTGCAATACATCATTTGATTTCTTGACTACTGCTTCTATGATTGCTGATGGTTGATATGAGCAAATCGATGTCTTTGAAAACTTTGATCTTTTCTCCATTTACATGGATGTTGTTAGTTGGTCTATTGGTGAGGATTTTTTTTTCTTTACATTGAGGAGTAAGCCATATTGAAGTCTGTGATCTTTGATCTTCATCAATATTTTAAGTCCTCTTCACTTTGAGCAAGCAAAGTTGTATCATCTGTTTATCAGAGGTTTTTTAATGAGTCTTCCTCCAATCATGATGCCAAGCTTTTCTTTATATAATCCTACTTCTCAGATTATTTGTCCTCATGCAGATTAAATAAGTATGATGAAAGTTTACAACCCTCGTGCATATCTTTCCTAATTTTAAACCATTCAGTGTTTCCTTAGTCTCTTTGAACTGCCTCTTGGTCTATGTACAGGCTTCTCATGAGCACAACTAAATGTTCTGGAATACTCATTCTCTGTAATGTTGTCCAAAACTTGTCATGATCTACACAATTGAAAACCTTTTCATAGTCCATAAAGCACAGGTAAACATCTTTCTGTTATTCTCTGCTTTCAGCCAAGATCCATACAAGGGATATCAACAAAGATATCTCTCATTCCAAGTCCTTTTCTGAATCTGGCTTGAACCACTGGAAGTTCTCTATCAATGTATGGTTGCAGCCATTTTTAAATTATCTTTAGCAAAATTTTACTTGCATGTGGTATTAATATTTTCTTATGATTTCCACATACATTGAGCCACCTCTCTTTGGAATGGACACAAATAAGGATATCTTCCAGTTAGTTAGTCAGATAGCTGTGTTTGAAATTTCTTGGCATAGATGAGTATGTCTCCAATGCTGCATAAGAATGATTTCAATTTGTATTCCATAAAATCTTGGCGTCATGTTCTTTGCCAATGCATTCAATGCACTTTGGATTCAACACTGGTAGGTTTTTCTGCCACACATGCACACAGATACTCTCAGCCCAAAAGCCGGCCCTGGACTTTTATTTATTTATTTATTTATTTTTATGGAAAAGGCCAGAAAACAAAGGGTGTGGAGAGAGAAAGAGAGCTTAAAAACAAAACAGGATGAAAGTTAAGTTAAATCCTGAGGTACAACATAACATCCAACAGTGGCATCTAGAAATCTCTTAGGCAACTTTTAAGGCAAGAAGCTGAAAGAGGACATTAAAGTCATACTCATATTGGTCTACAAATTTTTGTTTTTCTTCTCTCACTCCTCTCCCTTTTCTGCAATTATAGACTACAGAATCCAGTCTTGTTTTTGTTGTTGTTGTTTTGGTTTGTTTTTCTTAATTTTTGCTATTACAGTTTTGCTGTTTTATGCTCCCCCTTCTGCCTTTGGAGGACTTTTTCTCTCCCTATATTACCAAAGAAGAGACAGCAACTGCTGCCATATAGTTAAGCTACAATCACACTCTATAAAACACCAAAACCCAGGCAAGAACCAATACCAACTGCCATATACCAGGGAGGCAGACAACACCTGTGAAAGTTACTCTGAGTTAAGCAATAAAAAGAGTGAAAAGGGAAGCCCACATTCTGATCACAGTTACCTGGAAGCAATCAGAAAACACATAAAATACCAAAACACATACTCAAGTATTAAGGCCACAGATAAATACTAAATATGTCCAAGAAGCAAAAGTAGATGACCATATCACCACATGTCCAGAAACATGATAAAATATCTGAGACAAATGACTTAGAGGTAGACCTGGACTACATTCTGAAAGGAAGGCAGGCCTTAGAAATGCCTAAGAAGGAATTCAGAAAAATGGCTATAAAATGTTTCAAAACACTACAATGGAGTTGAAAAAAATAAGGAAGAAATCAGGAAAGTGCTACAGGAACATCAAATAAGATAGATATAGCATTGGAAACTATTCAAAACCTGTAGAAAGAAGTCCAAATGATTAATAATAAAATATCAGAAATAGACAATACACGAAAGGGCAAAGGAGTAGAATAGAAGAGATGGAAGGCAGAACCAGTGAACTGGAAGACAAATCTCTCAATACCACTAAGATAGAAGAGCAAACAGAAAAAAGGATTTAAAAAAGTCTGAAGAAGATCTAAGATTCATATAGGCCAACATGAAGAGGAATAACTTAAGAATTGCCGGCATTACAGGACAGGAAGAATCACACAAGTCCACAGAAGAAATAGTAGAAGAATTGCTGGAAGACATTTCCCTAACATCCTGAAAAGTGAAAAGATAAACATTCAGAAGCTCAACGAACCCCAGGAAGGATAGACCCCAAAAGAAAATCACTGAGACATATCATAATCAAGCTCTCTAAAATCAAAGATAAGGAGAGAATCCTGAAAGCAGCCAGGGAAAACAGAAGCATTACATACAAAGGCAAGCAAATCAGATTAAGCCTGGATCTCTCAGCAGAAACCATGCAAGCAAGAATGCAATGGAGAAGCATATATAAAACCCTGAAAGAAAAAAACTGTCAACCAAGAATCCTCCATCCAGCAAAGCTATAAATCAAATATGATGGTGTAATCAAAACATTCCAGGATAAACAGAAACTAAGGGATTTTTCCAAAGCCAACCCTGCACTACAAAACATCCTAAAGGGAGTTCTGTGGACTGAGAACCAACAAGAACAGACAAAACCCAGAAATTGTCATATGTGGCAGCACCTACCAGAACTAAATTGACAGAAGGAAAAGTCAAGAATAGAACAAAACTATAAGAACAAACTCAAAGAATCTGGGAGGTCAGTCAATGATCAAAACAATAACAATGTAAAAGAAGGTAAACATGTATGAACAGAGATCCAGATGGTGAGAAGGCAGGTAGATTACAGGATAAAATAGACTGCACTAAATGGAGGGGAAAAGTAATGGAATATAAGGTAACTTTAAAGAAAATTAACACTTCATAACATACCAAGAAAATGAAAATCCAAGAAGAACATGGAAACATTAAAACTATGAGGAAAGTCACAAGAAAGACACCTTTGCTCTTGAACATTTTAAAGAGGTCTTGTACAACAGATTTGCTTACTAGAATATATCATTTGGTTTCTTGAATACTGCTTCTATGAATGTTGAATGTTTTGATATGATCCACACAGTCAAAAGTCATTTCATGATCAATGAAACACAGGTAAACATCTTTCTGGTATGTTTTGCTTTCAGCCAAGATCCATATGATGTCAGCAATGATACTCCGTGTTCCACATCTTTATCTAAATCTGGGTTGAATTTCTATCAGGTCCCTGTCAATGTTCTGTTGCTGTCACTTTTGAATTCCTTTTATCAAATTGTTATTGGCATGTGATATTAATGATATTGTTGTATGATTTCTGTATTACATTGGGCTTCCTCTTTTTGGTATGAGCACAAATATGGATCTCTTCCAGTTGTTTGGCTAGGTGGTTGTCTTGAAAATTTCTTGACATAGATGAATGAATACTTTCAGTGTTGCATCATCTTTGTTGGAAAATTTCAATTTGTGTTTCATCACTTCCAGAGCCTTGTTTTTGCCAATGCCTTCAGTGCACATTGAACTACTTTTTCAGCTGCATTAGAGGCATTGGAGAAAAACAATGCTGCAGGAATTGAGGGAAAACAAATTGAACCTATTGAGACAACTGACGCAGCATTGGGGATACTCACTCACCTTATGTTATGAAAATTGAAAGGTAGCAACCTGGTCAACTGATTGGAAGAGACCCATATTTGTACCCATTCCAAAGAGAGGTAATGAGATGGAATAATTAAATAATATCATTAATATCACACGCAAGTAAAATTTTGCTGAAGATAGTTCAAAATGGCTGCAACAGTACATTAACAAGAACTGCCAGAAACTCTAGCTGAACTCAGAAGAGGACCTGTAATAAGGGATACCATTGCTGACATCAGATGGATCTTGGCTGAAAGCATAGAATACTTGTCTTTTGTTGACTATGCAAGGCTTTTCACTGTGAATCTTGGCAAGATATAGATACCATTGTGACTAATGGATATTTTAGAACACCTGATTGTGCTCCTGAGGAACCTGTACATAAGACAAAATCAGTTGTTAGAACAAAGGAATACTGAGTGGTTTAAAATCAGAACAGTTGTCTGTCATGGCTGTATTCTTTAACCATGCTTATTCAATCTGCATGCTAAGCAAATAATCTGAGAAATTGAATTATATAAAGAATAGAATGACATCAATATTAGAGGAAGACTCATTAATAAACTTCAATATACAGATGATACAACTTGTTTGCTGAAAATGAAAAGGGCTTAAGATACTTAACTGATGAAGATCAAAGACCATAGTCTTCAGTATGGATTTCACTTCAATGTAAAGAAAACCAAAATCCTCACAAATGGACCAATAAATAACATCATGATAGAGAAAAGAGTGAAGTTGTCAAAGACTTCATCTGGTCTGAATCTATAAGAAATCAAACAACAGATTGCACTAGAAAAATCTGTTCGGGAATTTTTAAAGTGTCCAAAAGCAAAGATACCAATTTGAAGACTAAGGTATACCTGTGTCTTCAATAGTCGAATATGTATGAGAAAGTTGGACATGGAATGAGGCAGACTATAGAAGAATTGATGCGTTTGACTTGCAGTGTTGGAGAAAATGTTGAAAGTACCATGGACTTCCAGAAGAACAGTCAGGTGTGTCTTGGAAGAGGTACAACCATAATGCTGTTTGGTGTCAAGGATGGCAACTTTGTTTTCATACTTCAGACATATCATCAGGAAGGATCAGTCTCTAGAAAAGGACAATGCTTGGTAAAGAGTAAGACCAGCAAAAAAGAAGAAGACCCCCAATGGAACAGACTGGAATAGTTGCAGTAATAATGGGCTCAAAAGTAATAATAATGGTAAGTATAACACAGGACTGAACAGTGTTTCATTCTCATATGCATAGGGTCACTATGTGCTCAGACTCTATGGCACCTAACAACAACAATATACTTAAGTATAGTAATTTCTCAATTGTTGTTGTTATTTTTAGTGCCATGAAGTTGATTTTGACTCACAGCAACAGAGCATAGGGTTTCCAAAGAGCCACTGGTGGGTTTGAACTGCCAACCTTTTGATTAGCAGTCCACAGCTTATCCTACAGCACCATACCATGACTCTATAGTCTCAATGAATACCACTAAATTGGATTTTATAAAACAACAACCGGCATTTCTGTTTGTAGAGAGATAGACAGACAGATAGATAGATCGGCTTTCATCACTTTACTACCAACAAAACCCACAAGGTGCCCCTGAGTAAGATCTGACTTGGCAGCAACTAGCAACAATGTGTTGTTGTTGTTAAGTGCCGTCGAGTCGATTCCGACCCATAGCGACCCTGCGTGGGATTTTCGAGGAGCAACTGGTGAACTGGAACAGCAACATGTAAGTTTTAGCATATTGGTGGTGGTGGTGATGGTCGTGGTATGTCATTGAGGTAATTACAGCTCATAGAGTCCCTACAAAGGATTTTGGAGGCTATAAAGCCTTAGTAGAAATGCTGAAATTAAAATAATAAACTATTCCAGACCAATATTATCTACCAAACAGTTTCAAAATAAATCAAGCAATTAAAATCTGTTGCTACTTCAAGCTCACCAGCTGCTCCTTGGAAACCCTACACAGGGTCACTATGGGTCAGAATCAACTAGACAGCACTTAACAACAACAACATTGCTACTTCAAATTGAAAATGGGTTCTATTTATATAATTAATGTACTTATAAAGGAGCTCTGATAACACTGTGGTTATGAGTTGGGTTGCTAATCTCAAGATCAACAGCCCAAAACTACCAGCCATTGTGTGAGAGAAAGATGAAGCTTTCTGTTCCCATGTAGATTTACAGCATCGGTAACCCCATACAGGGTTGCTCTGAGTCAGGATCGACGCTATGGCACACCACCACCACCATAGTCTTTAGGAGATCTGGTGGTGCTATAGGATAAGTATTGGATTACTAACCTCAAAGTTGGCAGTTCAAACCCATCAACAGCTCCACAGGAGAAAACAGATTTTTTGTTCCCGTAAGCATTTACAAGCTCAAAAATCCTATACAGGATCACTGTGAGTCAATCAATTCGTTCGATGGGAATGGGTATAGTCTATGTATCTGACCTTTTTCTAGCAGAGAGGCTGATGGTTTTGAACTTTTGTTTCACAAATGAACACTTAACCATTGTGCAACAAGGATTTTTCCTCTCTTAGAATTCTTATTGGAAAGATCTCCTCTGTTCTATAGGGTCCCTATGAGTTGGGTTTGGTTTGATTGTCTAAATTTATATTTAAATGAACTTGATTTGAGGTGAAAATGCCCCCTGATATTGGATATCAGTGCAAAGAGTCACTTGTGGCTCTGTAATGGCTTATTTACCACATCTCTGTAAAGTCAGAAGAAGACACACATACACACAATTTTTTGTTTGTTTGTTTCTTGTTTTTTTTAATGTGTTTGTTTGTTTGGTTTTTAACACCCTAGGAGTTTACATGCTTTGAGACAATTCACAGGGGAGAAATTTGGTCATTTCCTGTCCCAGTTGGAATGTGGCTTCCCTACTGAACTTTGTGTTGGAGACAGATATGGAGATTTCTAGACCTCTTGTTATTATCTCTTCCTCTACTGAAAGAATTTCAATTCTATTCCACTTTGGAATTCACATAGGTCTGCAAGACTGAAGAAACATATGTTGATAATAGAGCTGATCAAATTACTTTAGAGCAATAAAGTGTGATCTAAAATAGTTGAGAACTTAAAATCATTTTATTGAGGAGGTTAGGACTCCTCGTGTGGTGCTGTAGGATCAGCACTGGACTGTGAACCACAAGGTCGGTAGTTCAAACCCACCAGCTTCTCCTTGCAAACCATACACAGGGTCACTATGAGTCAAGAGTTCAGTTGATGTCACTTGACAACAAGAGAGGGGGTTAAGAAATAAAATAAGTTTTGAAAATCTAACATAAAACTTTGCAAATAAAGACAGTTTTAATGAAACTTTAAGAAATGATCAGATGTTCTTACTTAAGATTCTATTATTGCTTACTCTATTGCACTCTTCTATTTTATGATAAAAACTGAAAACTATACAGAGATCTATAACTTTTAAAAATATTTTATTTCTATTCAAAAACTTTTACTACTGTAATACTTAGTAAAAAATTGTTTATAGCTGATGACATTAAATCTGCCACCTCTGAAGTGGCTGATGACTCCCTGGATGGTGCTAAGTGTAATGTGTTCCTAACTGAAAGGTTGGGGCTTCTAGTTCCCCCAGGTCCAGTGACCTGCTTCTGAAAAATATAAATGCAGCCATTGAAAGCCAACCCTAGGTAACACAATTTTACTCTGATATATGGGGCCTACGTAAATCAAAATTGACTCATTGGCAACTGGTTTGCAATATTTTATGAAGTGGTTGATAAATGTGTGAAGTTAATGAAAAGCATTAGTAGGTAACCCAGATTTTGGTTTGAGACTGAAGAATCAAAACCATGTTGCATTTGGGAAAAAAACAGTGATGACAGAGTTTTGCAGCAGTAATTTGGCATTCTTTCCCCAAAGTGGATAACAACAACCCTTTCAGATATCTGGACTTTTGTGAACTTTTCTCTTCCTCAATAGAATATTTATGTTGTAGCCAAATGACAGTTGATTTCTTAGTATTGTAATGTCAGAAGAACAATATTCATATTTACAAAACTGAGTAAATTAGCTGATTGAATGACACAAAAAATTTTATAATTTTAGAAAGAGACAACAAATACACCAATGGAAAAGCAATACTTTAAAAATGCAGTCACAGTAATTAAATCCCTTGTATTATGTTTACCTTATACAAGAATGCATAATCCTCTCTCCCAATTCATATAACATTGCACGGAACACTTAAGCCTGCTCTAGATCTATGGTAACACTGATACCCTGTTGTGAGGAATAATTAAATTTTGGTAAATCACTCTGTAAGCATGCTTACAAAAGCAAACACCAAAAGTCTAAGAAGAAGGAATGTGGATGACCACAAAAAATAGAGTACTTGCTGGGGTTTATTTAAAAGCTGCTGTAAATAAATTAAGAGATTTATAGTGGGAATTTTATCTGCTTTCCTATTCAACATTATATCACCTTATAATTACATTAATCATTTTCAATTAACGTAAGTGTGTGGTGCCACACAAATGAGTTTTACTAATGTAGGGTTTGCATGGTCTAATGCACAGTAAACACAAAAATCTTGCCTATGGTATTTTAGAAAACACTAAGAAAGAATGCTATTGGCATCCTCTAGACTCTTCAGAGGATCTGTGTTTCTTGAAATGTTTGTGAGGACACTTATTTCCTACCTAGAAACTAAAATACATTTGGAGAGGGAGATGCTATAAAGTGGAATGATGCAAAAGTACTACAGGATCAGTCTTCTAACTGAGTAGAGGACTGTTGGCTTTATAATAACTTTTGTAAGATTCACTTTGTATGTAAATTGATGATAAAGTTCAAAACATTAATTTATAGCTTAATAAACATTAATTTATAGCTTAATAATAACACTTTAAGTAAACTGATAATAAAGGTTGATAAGTGCTTAGAAAAATCTCAATCAAATTAAATATTTTTGCTATTGTTAAGTGCCATTAATTCAATTCCAACTCATAGTGACCCTGTACAGGGATTCTGAGGCTGTAGATCTTCATGGGAACAGAAAACCTCATCTTTCTTCCATGTCTAGCAGGCTCAAATATAGTACTACATGCTTCATAGTTCAGTGCTTATCATATGGCTCTATTGCACTCCCAAATTAGAGATGAGGCTTCGAAAATAAAATAGTAAAACCAAATAAGAAAAAGATAGATATGTATTGACATCCAATCTAAGCTCATACTTCTACTGGTGACAAGGGAAATCATTAGTGGTACAAACGGTTAAAGCGTGTGACTACTAACATTTTTTTTGAAAGATTGGAGGGTTAATTCAATGCAGAGGTGCTTTTCTTTTGAAAAGTCAGCCATTGAAAACCCTATGGAGTATAGTTATATTGTGATGCCATCTGTTGGCATTGACTGAACAGCCACTGGTACTGGTAACTTGACAATAGAATAGCCATGTCCATGATGTATCAATCTTCACACTTAATACTTATTCCAAATTTCATACATTTGGTATAGAAGTATAATAATGCAATTTTGTTGTTGTTAAGTAACGTGGAGTTGGTTCCGACTCAGTGACCCTGTACAGGGTTTCTGAGGTTGTAAACCTTTACGGGAGCAGAAAGCCTCGTCTTTCTCCCACGGAACAACTGGTAGTTTCAAACTGCTGACCCTGAGGATAACAGCCCGATTCGTAACCACTATGCTACCAGAGCTCCTTATAATAATACAATTGTTGTTGTTGTTAAGTACGGTCCAGTCGTTTCCTACCCATAGTGACCCTGTATAGGGTTTCCGAGGCTGTAAATCTTTACGGGAGCAGAACGCCTCATCTTTCTCCCGCGGAGCGGCCGGTAGTTTCGAACTACTGGCCTTAAAGGTCGCAGCCCGATTCATAACCACTACGCTACCAGAGCTCCTTATAATAATACAACAGCGTATTTTAAATTGTTATTTGAAATAAAAATCAAATTTGTTATTAAAGCAAATAACATCTATGCTTTGGAAAAACTAAAGGGAATTCCTCTGCAATTGAAAACAAAGAAAATACAATAGTGAAAATGAAAATGGTAATAAAGAGTATAAAAAAAAAAGTTGGAGGGGGGCGGGGCTTGATGGCAGATAGGGTAGAGATGCAGTGAAGTTTGTCATCAGCAGTACCACAAACCACCAGGCGAAGTGGGTTCAGGGCAGAGTTCTAAAATTCTGAACTACATAGGTAGGAATATTGAAAAAGGTTGAAGGCTTACACTTACAGACCTGGTAGCGGAACTGAGAAATCACCTACTCTTGAATCTGCTGGGCTTGGTGGCCTGGAGCTGAGAATTTGGGTGAGACCAAATGGCAAGACCAAGCGGGGCAACAGACCCACAATGGTTTAATGCCACGGAAACCTCGGAGCAAAAACACACTTTGTCGGTTTTGCTTTGTTCTGATTTTTTTTTTTTTTTTTTGTTATCTGCTCAGTGGCCATCCACTGTTTTCACACCTCCATTCTGGCGACTAGAGGGGGTGCCTGAGCAGGTGGACACCCACCATTGGTGGGTTATTCTGCCACAGGCATGCACATGCAAAGATACTCTCAGCCCCGAAGTTGACCCTGAACTGTTCTTTAATAGGGAACAGGCCAGAACAAGGAATGTGGAGAGGGAAAGAGAGTTTACAAACAAAACAGGCTAAAAATTAAATTAAATCCTCAGGTATAGCATAACAATCAACAGTGGCATCTTGAAATTTATCAGACGGCCTTGAAGGCAAGAAGATGAAAGTGGACATTAAAGGAATACTCACTCATATTAGGCTATAGATTTTTCTTCTTCTTTTTCTCCTCTCCCCTTTCTGCAATTAGAGGCTATAATATCCAATCTAGTTTATTGTTGTTTTGGGATTTTTTCTGATTTTTTTTTTTTTAATGCAAATTGAAATTTATTTTAGTTTTGTACTTAATCTCTTCTAAGAGCATTTGCTTATAAATTTCTATAAATTGAGTCTCAGATGCAACGTTTTCCCATTGACTTACATTCTTTAAAGAAAATTGATAATGCCAGATAATAACATCTTGAGAGATAATGTGGTAA
>NW_006408586.1:7129766-7134880 GCF_000296735.1 Chrysochloris asiatica
GATGACACATTTTTCTTCATAGAACCCAGCTTCTCAGATTATTTGCTCAGCATACAGGTTGAATAAGTATGGTGAAAGAACACAACCTTGTCACACACCTTTCTTCATTTTAAATCATTCAGTGTCCCCATGTTCTGCCTCTTGGTCCAGGTACAGATTCCTCATGAGCACAATTCAGTGTTCCAGAATACTCATACTTCGTAATGTTGTCCATAGCTTGTCACGATCCACACAATCGCAAGTCTTTGCACAATCAATAAAGTACAGGTAAACATCTGTCTGATATTCTTTGCTTTCACCCAAGATCCATCGGACATCAGCAATGACATCCCTCATTCCATGGCCTCTTCTGAATCCGGCTTGAACCCCTGGAAGTTCTCTGTCAATGTATGCTTGCAACCATTTCTGTATTACCTTTAGTAAAATTTTACTTGCATGGGATATCAAAGAGATTGTCTTATGATTTCTGCATTCCGTTGAGTCACCTCTCTTTGGAATGGACACAAATATGGATCTCTTCCAATCAGTCAGCCAGATAGTTGTCTTCCAGATTTCTAGGCAGAGATGAGTGAGCGCCTCCTGTGCCACCTAACTTTCTTGAAAGATTTCAATTTTTATTACATCAATTCCTGGTGCTTTGTTCTTTGCCAATTCCTTCAATGCACCTTTGACTTCCTCCTTTTGTATCATTGGCTCTTGATCATATGCTACCTCTTGAAATGGTTGAACATTAACCATCTCCTTTTAGTACAGTGACTTGTGTATTCTTTCCATCTTCTCTTGATGCTTTCTGCATCATTCAATAATTTGCCCAGAGAATCTTTCAATAATGAAAGTCGAGGCTTGAATTATTTCTTCATTTCCCTCAGCTTGAGAAATGCTGAGTATGTTCTTCCTTTTTGGTTTTCTGTTTCCAGATCTTTGCACATTTTATTGCAATATTTGGCTTTATCTTCTTGAGCTGATCTTTGAAATTTTCTGCTCAACTCTTGGATTTCCTAATTTCTTCCATTTGCTTTAGCATCTCTATGCTGGAGAGCAAGTTTCAGTGTCTCTTCTGACATCCATTTTCACCTTTTGTTTCTTTCTTGTCTTCTTAATGACTTTTTGCTTACTTCATGTATGATGTTCTTGATGTCATCCCACAACTCTTCTGGTCTTTGTTCTTTATTGTTTAATGTATTAAATCTGTTCTTCAGATAATCTCTAAATTCAGATGGGATATATCCAAGGTTATATTTAGGCTCTCATGGACTTGTTTACATTCTCTTCAGCATCAGTTTGAATTTGCATATGAGTAATTGATGGTCTGTTCCACAGTCTGCCCCTGGCCATGTTTTCACTGATGATATGGAGCTTTTACATAGTCTCTTTCCACAGATGTAGTCAATTTGATTTCTATGTATTCCATCTTGTGAGGTCCATGTGTATAGTCATCTCTTATCTGTCTTAAAAAGGTATTTGAAATGAACAAATCATTGGTTTTGCAAAATTTTATCATGTGAATACAGCATCATTTCTATCACCAAGCCCATATTTTCCAACTACTGATCCTTACTCTTTGCTCCCAACCTTTGCATTCCAATCACCAGTAATGATCAATACATCTTGATTACATGCTTGATCAATTTCAGATTGAAGAAGTTGGTAGAATTCTTCTATTTCATCCTCACTGGCTCTAGTGGTTGGTGCATAAATTTTAATAATAGTGGTATTAACTGGGCTTCCCTGTAGCCGCATGGACAGGTTTCAGATGAGCTTCCAGATGAAGACAGACTAGGAAGAAAAAGTAACAAACTAATTCTGAATATTTAGTCACTGAAAACCTTATGAATAGCAGAAAAACAGTGTTAGATATAGTTCTGGAAAATGAGCCCCTCAGGTTGGAAGGCACTCAAAATGCGACTTGGAAAGAGCTGTATCCTCAAAGTAGAGTTTACCATGATGACATGAATGGAGTAAAGCCTGCGGGACATTCATTTCCTGATGGAAACACAACTCAAAATGAAGAAAAACAGCTGTAAACATCCACTGAAAATCAGAACATGGAATGTACGATGTACGAATCTGGGAAAAGGGAAGTTGTCAAAAATGAAATGGAACACATAAACATTGATATTTTAGGTATTAGTGAGCTGAAATGGACTGGTATTGGCCATTTTGAATCTGATGACCACATGGTTTACTATGCAGGAAACGACAAATTGAAGAGGAATGGTGTTGCATTAATTGTCAGCTATCGATAAGTATAAATTAAATGCTGTCATGCTATTTGTTTCTTGTGGTGGTGCTGGTTTCTTTGCTCTGTACATTTGCCTTTACTGAGTTCTGTTTTTCTTTTCTGGTTCTTATTCTTGTCAATTTCTTCATAGTTTTAATGTTTCCATAATCATCTTAGACTTTCTTTTTCTTGATTTGATGTGGAGATGTACCAAATTTCTTTGAGGCTACCCTATATTACATTAAGTTCTTTCTCTTTTAACGACAGTCTGTCGTATCTCTGTTACTATACTTTCCCCTTCTTTTGCTTGTAGTTGCCCTGATCATAGACTTAACTCCCAGATCCCCTAATTTCATTTTTCCAGTTTTGTTCCGATCTGCAGTCTTCCATCTCTGAACTGAGTTCTGGATGTTGTTGCCACATCTATCAATTTCTGGTTGTTGTCTGCTCTTGTTGATTATCAGTCCAAACAACTCCCTTTATTATGCTTTAGAGTGCTAGCTTGGTCTTTACAACATCCCTAAATTTCTATTTATCCTGAAATGTTCTGATTTAACTGTCATATTTTATTGACAGCTTTGCTGGGTTTATGATTCTTAGTTGGCAGCTTTTTTCTTTCAGGGTTTTGTATGTGTCTCCCCATTGCCTTCTTGCTTTCATGGTTTCTGCTGAGAAATCAGAGCTTAATATTATTGGCTTTCCTTTGTAGGTAACATTTCTTTTTCCCCTAGCTACTCTCAGGATTCTCTACTTCACTTTGATTTTGAAGAGTTTGATTACGATATGCCTTGGTGATTTCTTTTTTGATCTATTCTACCTGGAATTCATTCAGCTTCTTGAATGCTTCTCTTGCTTCAAGACATTAGGGAAATTTTCTTTCAGAAGCTCTTCAACTATCGCCTCTGTGGTTTTCTTTGTCTCTTCCTGCTCTGGAATTCCAATCAGCCTGAGGTTATGCCTCTTCCTGTTGTCCTACATGAAACTTTGCATATCTTCAGATTTTCCCATTCTTTTATCTGTTTGTTTTTCTATCTTAGCAATATTGAGATATTTACCTCCAAGCTCACTGACTCTGCTTTCCATCCCTTCTATTCTACTCCTTTGTCCTTTCAGTGTATTGTCCATTTCTTATATTTTATCATTAAGCATCTGGGCCTCTTTTTGCAGGTTTTGTATTACCTCCAGTGCTGTATTTATTTTGTTTGTTCTTGTATCTCTTTTCCGACTTCTTCCTTGTTTTCCTTGTCTTTACTGTGGAACATTTGGATGCCCGTCAATACTATTCTCCTAAATTCCCTTTCATGCAATTCCAAAGCCTCTTTGCCCTCCAATGTTATTCATAGCTCTCTTTCTTGGTCATTTGTTTGAGCTACTCTATCTTTTTTCTGCAAGTGAGCAGAAATTTTCTGCTGCTTTTTTAGGCTTTGTGGTTTTGTTTTATTTATATTAATTAGATAAATGTGTGATGGTGTATTCTTAAGTACACTCCAGTGCCTCCTGGTATATGTGGTTATGAGATGTGCATCTCTGTTCACTGTTCTTATAGCTCACTTAAGAGTGTCTTTGCCAGGTGTTGGTTGTAGACACTGCTCTGATGTATAGCAGCTGGTATTGGTTATTGCCCTATTGGTGGGGTTTTGCAGTGTGCAGTTGTAACTTGGCTGTAAGGAAGCAGTTGCCATTTCTTGTCAGCTGAGGCACAAAGTGAAAGCTTTCATACAAGATAGAAACAGGGCCAAAATTCAAGACAAAAACCAAAGTCAAACATCATAAAAACCCAGAAAAAATATATGTGTAAAACGGGTAGACCCAGAAAAAAACAATGAGAACATGAAAAATCACAGAAAAATATGAATGATTCTTTAGCACCACCTAATGGACTCTTGAAGGAGCTCTGATAGCGTAGTGGTTATGAATTGGGCTGTGAACCTCAAGGTTAACAGTTTGAAACTACCAAATGTTCCACAGGAGAAAGATGAGATTTTCTGCTCCTGTAAAGATTTACATCCTTGGAAACCCTGTACAGGGTCGCTACGAGTCAGAACCGACTCCATGGCACATAACAACAACAATGGACTCTCACCTTCAAAGCTGACTGAGAAATCCCACGATGTTCCCTCTGTGTCAATATGTTGTAACCCAGGCCTTCTTTTTCCCTCTTCCCTCAAGTCCATTTATCTATATCTCCTAGTGAGAACCAGCCCATAACTGGCCAAATAAACTTTGAAAGAGACTCCTGGATCAGTTTCTTTCAACTTTCTCCACCTGCACCCAGTGCAAATTTTTCCCCCAGGCAGCACAGAACCGTGCCAATCATTCCATACATCCCAAAGCAATGCACACAAGTTAGTAATTCAACTAAAAAAGAAGAAAACGCAAGTTCTTAATATCAAAATGAATATCTACTATTTTCAAGTGGTAAACATAATTATAATATATATATATTAAAATAGCATCCTGGAGGTGCTATTAGACGAGTACTTGGCTACTAACCTCAAGATAAGCAGTTCAAACCCACTAAAGTACATATGGGAGAAAGATGAGGGTCTCTGATTCATTAACGGTTAATAGCTTCAAAAACCCAAACAGAGGGTGGAGCCACAGCCAGGCCGATACAGTTATACCATGTAAAAAACCAAGAAGCCCCATTGGTCCCATGGGCTGACCTTTTGGTGGCTTCTTATGATGTCTGACTCTGGGACCCAGCCTTAAAGTTGACCGGGGTGAGACTCTTTATTAATGGCTTACCCAGCAAGAAAAATCAGATCTGGTCATACAGCCAAACTTTAGAGCACCTTGCAAAACCCTTACATAAAAGGCAAGAGTTAACCTAGATCCAGAGGGCCTAGAGGAAGGTAGAATCTCCAGTGTGTAGTATTCAATCTGACTAGCC
>NW_006408586.1:7135288-7136743 GCF_000296735.1 Chrysochloris asiatica
AAAAAAAAAAAAAAGGCAAGAGTTAACACCAACTACTACACACAAGGACACAGCTAGTTTGAGAATTATGCTGTGCACACACAGATACCTAATTGACCTTCAGAGATAAAAATGGTGAACAATCTTTTTCTCATTAATTTCTCAATATATATCTGCACACCTCTATGGTGGTGACTAGAGTAAGGGCCTGAGTGAGTGGACACCCCTACCCACTGCTAGAGGCTTCTACTGCGTATGCACACCAACCTAAGCAGCAAAGGCTACTGGTTAGTTGGTCATGGTTTTATTTTTGTTTTTGAGGGCTGGTTTTTGTCTCTGCTTTTATATTGTTTATGCTTTTACTCATTTTGGTCTCACTTTTTCCCTGGGGGTGGGAACTTTCTCTCCCTATGTTACCCAAGAAGAGACAATAATCATGGCCTTATAGCCAAGCTAAAAGCATACCCAATAATATACCACCATCGAGACAGGAGCCAATACAAGCTGCTATGCATTATACATGAAAAGGGAAGCCTATCTCCAGATCACATCCACAAGAAGACAATCAGTAAGCTTAAAAAAACAGCAACATTACATTCATTGATCATTGAAAATACACCTAAGTACTGAAAATGCCCAAGAAAAAGTAACAAAAGATCTCAGCACATGTCCAAAAATAGAAAAGAGTAACTGAGACACATGAGCTGGAGGCAGACATAGACTTCCCATTAGAAGAACAGCAGGCTTTGGAGCTGCCTGAAAAGGAATTCAGAAGAATGATATGAAGACAAATCAAAATGCTCCACAGAGGGGCGGAGGAAAACAAGGAAGAAGTCAGGAAAGTGTTACAGGAGCAATCAAACAAGATAGATATAATCATTGGAAACAATTCAAAACCTGCAAAAAGATGTCTAGATGGCTAATAATAAAATATCAGAAATGGACAATACACTGAAAAGGCAAAGGAATAGAATTGAAGAGATGGAAGCCAGTACCAGTGAGCTGGAAGACAAATTTCTCAATACTGCTAAGATAAAAGAGGAAGCAGAAAAATGGATAAAGAATTCTGAAGAGTCTAAGATTCATGCTGGATAATATGAAGAGGAATAACTTAAGAATTACTGGCATTCCAGAAGAGGAAGAATCACAGAATTCTACAAAGGAAATAGTTGAGGAGCTACTGGAAGAAAATTTCTCTATCATCCTGAAAAGTGAAAAGATAAACATTTAAGAAGCTGAACAAACCCCAGGAAGGATAGACTCTATAAGAAAACACCAAGACATATATTAATCAAGCTCTCTAAAATCAAAGACAAGGAGAGAATCCTAATAGGAGCCAGTGAAAAGAGAAATGCTTCTTACAAAGGCAAACAAATCAGATTAAGCTCTGAATTCTCAGCAGAAACCATGCAGGCAAGAAGGCAATTGGGAGACATACATAAAACACTAAAAAAACCAAACCAAAACAAAACAAAA
>NW_006408586.1:7138688-7146690 GCF_000296735.1 Chrysochloris asiatica
GAACCTACAGCAACCAAAAGAAAAGAAATAATAAAGATTAGAGCAGAAATAAATGAGATAGAAAACAGAAAAACTATAGAAAAAAATCAATAGGACAAGAAGTTGGTTCTTTGAAAGAATTAATAAAATCAACAAACCATTGGCAAACCTAACAAAAGAAAAGAGGGAGAAGACACAAATAACACATATCAGAAACTGCATGGGCAATGTCATAATGGAACCATTAAAAAGGATAATAACAGAGTACTATGAGGAGTTGTACTTCAACAAATGTGAAAACTTACAAGCGATGGATAAACTTTTAGAAAAACATAACTTACCTAAACTTACACAGAGTGAAGTAGAAAACTTGAATAGACCCATTAGAAAAGAAGAAATTGATCAGGTCATCAAAAAACACAACACAAAGGAGTCCAGGTTCAGATGGCTTCACTGGTGAGTTCTACCAAACATTCAGAAGAGCTGTTACCAATTCTATGCAAATTATTCCAGATTATAGAAGACAATGGAAAACTTACTAATATATTTTATGAAGCAAGCATAAGTCTCATACCAACACCAGGGAAGGACATCACTAAGAAAGAAAATTATAGACCAATATCTCTCATGGATATAGATGCAAAAATTCTCAACACAATCTTAGTCAATAGAATCCAGGATCATATAAAAAACCCCAAAACATCATGACCAAGTAGGATTCATATCAGGGATGCAAGGATGGTTCAACATTAGAAAAACAATCACTGTAATCCACCATATAAATAAGAAAAAAAGAAAAGAACCATATGGTCATATCGATTGATGCAGAAAAGGCATTTGACAAAATCCAACATCCTTTCCTGATAGAAACACTCAACAAAGTAGGAATTGAAGGGAAATTCCTCAACATAATTAAGAGCATATATACAAAATCAATAGCCTACCTTACTCTCAATGGAGAAAAACTGAAAGCCTTCCCTCTGCAAATAGGAACCAGACCAGGATGCCCTATGTCACCACCTCTATTCAATATTGTGTTGGAAGTCTTAGCAAGAGCTATATGGCAAGATAGGGAAATAAAACTCATCCAAATTGGCATAGAGGAAGTAAAACTCTATTTGCAGACGATATGATCCTATACATATAAAACCCCAAAGATGCAGTATAAAGCTACTAGACCTCATTGGAAGATTCAGCAAAGTGGCAGGGTATAAGATCCACATACAAACATCAGTTGAATTCCTCTATAATTACAATGACAGTGCTGAAAAGGACACTAAGAAATCAATACCATTTACAATATCCTCCCAAAGGATGAAATATCTAGGAATAAATGTAACCTGAGAAACAAAAGACTTATACATAGAAACTACAAAAACTACTCCAAGAACACATAAGAGACTTACAAAAATGGGAGACTATATCATGCTCCTGGATAGGAAGACTTAACATTGTGAAAATGTCAGTACTGCCCAAAACAATTTACACATGTAATACAATCCCAATCCATATTCCAACCACGTTTTTCATAGATGTGGGAAAAAAAATTACAAAGTTTATATGGAAAGAAAGAGACCCAGGATAAGCAAAGCACTTCTTAAGAAGAAGAATAAGGTTGGAAACCTGTCACTTCCTGATTTCAAAATTTATTACAAGACTACAGCGCTCAAAACAGCTTGGTACTGGTACAATGAAAGATACATTGATCAATGGAACAGAATTGAGAACCCAGAAATTAACCCATCCACATACAGCCAACTGATTTTCGACAAAAGTACTAAGTATATTGCATGAGAAGGAGACAGTCTCTTCCATAGATGGTGCTGGCAGAACTAGAAAGCAATAAGCAAAAGTTTGAAACAAGACTTTTACCACATGCCTTATACAAAAACCAACTCAGCATGGTTAAAGACCTAAATGTGAATCTCAGAATTATAAGGACCATCAATGAAAATATATGGACAAATGTGAGGGCTCTAATACAGGGCATGCACAGACTAACAAATATTGTGCAAATTATACAAACAAAATAGACAAAACAAATGATCGGGACATATTAAAATTAAAAAACATATGTGCATCAAAGTACTTCACCAAAAGAGTAAAATGGGAACCCAAAGAATGAAAAAAATCTTTTGCAATGACACATCAGACAAGGCAATAATTTCTAAAATATATAGGAAATGATAACACTTCTACAAGAAAAAGACAAATAACCCAATTAAAAAATGGGCACAGGACATGAGCAGACACTTTACCAATAAGGAGATCCAAGCAGCCAACAAACATATGAAGAAATGTTCACTATCACTAGACATTAGAGAGATGCAAATCAAAAGAACAATGAGATATCATCTCACACCAACAGTAACAGCAAAGATCAAAAAAGTAGATGACAATAAATGCTGGCAAGGATGTGGAGAGACTGGGATGCACCTGCATTGCTGGTGGGATTGCAAAATGGTCCTACCTCTCTGGAAAGCAATATGGCACTTCCTCATAAAGTTGGATATAGACACACCTTTGTGTTGTTGTTGTTGTTAAGTACCATGGAGTCAGTTCTGATTCATATGGCTCTACACAGGGTTTCCAATGGTGTAAGTCTTTACGGGAGCAGAACGCCTCATCTTTCTCCCGCGGAACTGTTGGTAGTTTCGAACTACTGACCTTGAGGTTGGCAACCTGACTCATAACCACTATGTTAAGAAAAAGAACCCATAATAACTATAACTGATTGGAATACCTAAAATGGAACTACAACTTGCCCAGTGAAGGAGGTTTATTGCCGAGCCTTTGTACTAGATAAGACTATAGTTGGAATCCTGATCCCCATCCAGAATCTTCTGAGGTGAGAAATTTCCACTTTAAAGAACAAGCAGACCAGCCTGGAATGGCTTAAAGAACAGAAGATACCTCTTGAAAGAAAAACCAGCAGAAAAAACAAAAACAAAAACAAAAAAAACAGTAATGGCCATTCGATTGACTACTATAAGAACAAGCAAGTTGTTCCCCAGGGAGCATCAAGGCAAATGGTCAGGTCCAAGGCAAAGCCCTTTACAAGACTAAGACCCAAGAGGAATACACGAGCAGGAATGTGGACTTGCTGGTGACCCCGTTGGTCATCGATAAGGGTAACTGGGGGAAAAACAGCAATGAAGGTGTGAGCTAAGTCCAACCACATTCAATAGACTCTTATGAACCCAGGTTGAGACCTGGTTGTCCAGAAGTATGGCAAGACCTGGGAGTCCTGGGCCCAGAGACAGATGACATAATCATAGAGGACTAGAGTGGAAAGTGAAGTGTCCAGCTGATATGAATTGAGGGGAAATGCACAAGAACATCCATACTTGCAGCTAGTACCCACTTGACTGGCTTCAATGGCTGGATGATCAGAACTCCACTAGAAGAAAAAAGAAGAGGAAAAAAAAGAGTAATCTGCTACAATTTGATTAACTTTATCTATACTTATGGATGTAGTAGCTCAAAAGAGGGAACAAATCTTTACAGTGACAAATATTCCCAACTCCTCAGTACACACGAGTGACAGGAATTGGGCAACTTGGACATTGCTCCCCAAAATGGGGAGCTACCTAGGCAAGAAGTGACTGACTTACAAGCTCCCAAGAGGGATCCTAGTTTCAATGGGTGTGGGGGAAGGTAGAATCTCCACTGAGTGATTTCCAATCTGTCAGGATGGGGCTGATGAAAGGGGATGGGGATAAGAGTTTTGTGGTTCAATAGTGAATAATTGCTATCAGAACTTACTGTGAGTATTGGAAATGTAAATGTAGATGTTTTGTAACAAAACATGTAGTTGGTTTTGCAGTCCAGGAGCAGAGGACCCTGGGACCATCAAGGGAGTAAAATGAAGTGTAGGACCCTTTCCAGAGAAGCAGAGATGGAGGCAGAGATGATGACATGGAGAGCTGGAACAGCTGGGGACTCGG
Source organism: Chrysochloris asiatica (assembly GCF_000296735.1). Taxonomy (NCBI): domain Eukaryota; kingdom Metazoa; phylum Chordata; class Mammalia; order Afrosoricida; family Chrysochloridae; genus Chrysochloris; species Chrysochloris asiatica. The sequence goes on from NW_006408586.1 coordinate 7,142,615, forward strand.
TACTCAGGGAGAGAGAGAGACTGTGTGCTGATGGCCAGGGGCCGTGCTTGCTGAGTGTATCCTTTGGTTGTTTGATGATGCATGAAGGGGATTGTAATCATTGCAATGAAATGAAATACAATAGGATGAGTGTAAAGCTAATGTTATCCCATGTAAGCTATCACATAACTCACAATAAAAACTTTAAAAAAAAAACACACAAAAACCTATGCAAAGTTGCAATGAGTTCAAATCCCTTCATGGCAATGAGATTCTCTTTCAACATATTATGTTAGTAGACATTAAGGATAATGTCTGTTAGAACAGGCACACACAAAAGTAACTAAATGTTTAAAACAGAACAGAATTAAGCATATTTATTTGTATTTTTAAACCTAGCTTGCTGAAATTGAAAATAACTTAAAATGTTTCCTGATAAAGATAAAAAACCAAAGTCTTCTATATGGATTGCACCTCAATGTAAACAAAACCAAAATTCTCACAGCTGGACCAATAAATAACATCAGGTTAAATAGAGAAAAAGATTGAAGTTGTCAAAGACTTCATTTTGCTTGGATCCACAATCACCGTTTATGGAAGCAGCAGTCAAGAAATCAAACAATGTATTGATTTAGGCAAATCTGCACAAGACTTCTTAAAAGTGTTGATGAGCAAAGATATAAATTTGAGGAATAAATAAATACCCAAACCATAATATTTTGTATAGCCTCATATACATATGAAAGTTGAACAATGAATCAGGATGCCTCCCTTTTCTTCATATAATTCAATTTCTCAATTTATTTACTCAGCACAGAGCTTGAGTAAGTATGGTGAAAGGATACCACTCTCACACACAGCTTTCCTGATTTTAAACTATTCATTGTCCACTTGTTTTGTTGAAATGATTGCCCCTTGGTCTACATACAGGTGCCTCATGAGCAAAATCACATGTCCTAGAATACACATTTTTCACAACAGATTTAATATATTGTCATGATCCAAAAAGTTGAAAGCGTTTGCATAGTCACTAATGAACAAGTAAACATCATTATGGCATTCTCTGCTTTTAGCCAAGATCCGTGTGTCAGCAATGATGTCTCTAGCCCCACATCCTTTTCTGAATCTGTCTTGTTTCTGACATTTCTCTGCTGATGTACTCTGTTGCAGCCATTTTTTAATTATCTTTAACAAAATTTTATTTGTGTGTGATATTGGGTCACCTCTCTTTGGAATTGGCACATATATGGGTCTCTTTCAATCAGTAGGTAGGTCGACAAATATCAGTTTGTATTTCATCAATTCCTGGAACTGTATGTTTTGTTAATTCTTTCACTTCAGCTTGGACTTCTTCCTTCAGTACCATCAGTTCATGATCATATACTATCCCTTGACATGGCTGAACATCAACCACTTTTTTTGTGCAATATTCCTTCCATGTACTTTTGATGCTTTCTGCATCACTCAGTATTTTGCCCATGGAATATTTCAATACAGAAAGTCGAGGATTTAATTTTTTATTTAGTTCTCTCAGCTTGAGAAATGCTGAGCATGTTCTTCCCTTTTGGTTTCCTCACACCAGACCTTTCTCTTTTGCACATTCCATTATATTTGACTATGTTTCCTTGAACTACAGTTTAAAAGTCAGCTATTGACTTCCTCATTTCTTCAATTTGCTTTAGAATTTCTACCTTGGAGAACAAGTTTCAGAGTCTCTTGTGACATCTACTTTATTTATTTATTTTTTGTTGTTGTTGTTTTTCTTTCTCTCCTGTTTTTTTAAATGATATTTTCTTTCTTTGCATATGATGTTCTTGATAACATTCACAGTTATTCTAGTCTTCTTTCTGGTGTCTAATCCATCAAATCTCTTACTTTGATATTTTCTAAATTCAGGTGGTATATGTTCAAGGTTGTATTTTGGCTCTCATAGATCTGTTTTACATTTCCTTAGCTTCAGCCTGAACTTTCACATGAGCAATTAATGGTCTGTTCCATAATCAGTCCCAGTCTTGGAAGAAGTACAGCCAGAATGCCACTTAGAATCAAAGATGGCGAGACTTCTTTTATCATTCTTTGGGACATATTGTCAACAGTGACTAATCTATTGAGCAAGACAGTCAACAAAAACAGGAAACTTCCCAACACGATGGATTGGCACAGTGGCAGCAACAATGGCCTCAAACATAAAAATTGTAGGATGTTGCAGGACCTGGTAATGCTTTCTTCTGTTGTGCGTATGGTTTCTAAATGCTAGAATCAACTTGACTGCACCTAACAATAACAATACCATATCATAACAGAAAAATGCACTTCATAAGAAAAAATATAATTGGTTAACTAATATATCTTTGTAAATATGTTTAATCTCATAATAAAGTCAAAACTGCAAATAAACATAAAAGTAGTACTTTTTCATACTGAGATGGTAAAAAATTAATGCAATATTTACTATAATTTATTTTTTACAAGGATGTGGGGCGCTTGATACCACTGTATATTATTTTGGCACTACATTGTTGTTGTTGTTAGGTTCCTTCAAGTTGGTAGCAATGCATAGCACAACAGAAGGAAACAGTGCCTGGCCCTATGCCAACCTCGCAATCATTACTACACTTCAACCCATTGCTGCAATCCATCTCGTTGGTGGTCTTTTCTTTTTTGCCAATCTTCCACATTACCATGACAGACAAATTCTGGCCATCCTGGCTTCTAAGGAACATTCTGGATGTATTTCTTCCAACACAGATTTGCTTGTTCTTTTGGCAGGCCATGGTACTTTTAGTATTCTCCTCCAACATCAAAACTCAAATACATCAATTTTTCTATGATCTTCTGACTGCCCAACTTTCACTTTCATATACATATGAGGTTATTGAAAATACCAAGACTTGGGTAAGGTGCACGTTAGTCCTCAAGCTGACATCTTTGATTTTGAACATTTTAAAGAGGTCTTTGCAGCAGATTTGCCTAATGCAATGTATTATTTGATTTCTTGGCTGCAGCTTACATGAGCATTGATAGTTCATCTAAGCAATATGATGTCTTTGACAACTTCAAACTTTTCTCCATGTATTGGTCTATTGGTGAGGATTTTTGTTTTCTTTTTTAATTTGAGATACAACTCATACTGAAGGCTGTGGTTATTTTTCTTCATCAGTATGCATTTTAAGTCCTCTTGGCTTCCAGCAAGCAAAGTTGTATCATCTGCATATTGCAGGTTTTTAATATCAAATATCAAATCTGTTACTTTGATGTTCTCTAAATTCTGGTGGGATATGCTCAAGGTTATATTTTGGCTCTCATGGACCGTCCTCCAGTCCTGAAGCCACGTTTTTCTTTATATAATCTAGTGTCTCAAATTATTTTTCTCAGTATACAGAATAAATAAGTATGGTAAAATAATACAATCCCAGTGCAAACTTTCAAAAATTTCAACCATTTCGTGTTTCCTTGCTCTATTTGAACAAATTCCTTTTGGTTTATGTACAGGTTCCTCGTGAGCACAATTAAGTGTTCCAGAATACTTATTCTCCATAATGTTGTCCATAGCTTGTCATGATCCACACAGACACAAACATTTGCATAGTCAATGAAGCACAGGTGAACATATTTCTGGTGTTCTCTGCTTTTAGCCAAGATACACCTGACATTAGAAATTATATCCCTCATTCCATGCCCTTGTCTGAATCTATCTTGAACCTCTGATTGTTTCCTGTCAATTTACTGTTGCAGCCCTTTTTTAACTGTCTTTAGCAAACTTTTACTTGCATGCAATATCAATGATGTCATCCAATGATTTCCACATTCTTTTGGGTCACCTCTATTTGGAATGGGCATACATGTGGATCTCTTTTTTGGCCAGGTAGTTGTCTCCCAAATTTCTTGGCATAGAATAGTGAGTGCCCCCAGCGCTACATCAGTTTGTTGTTAAAAGATTTCAATTTTTATTCCAAATTGTTCTTGTTCTTTGCCAACACCTTCAATGCACTTTAGAACCTTGGTTTTTTGTCATTGCCTTCAGTGCACCTTGGACTTCTTCCTTCAATATCATTGGCTCATGATCATATGATACCTCTTGAGATGGTTAAACATCT
>NW_006408586.1:7155682-7156358 GCF_000296735.1 Chrysochloris asiatica
TGTAATGAAACAAGTTATATGAATTGTTGAATGTGAAACTGATGATGTTCCCTGCAAACTTTCACTCAATCCACAATAAAAACCTTAAATTAAATAAATAAATAAATAAAAAACAAAACAACAACAACAAAAATACTAGGCACAGGACATGAACAGACACGTCAACAAGAAAGACATTCATTCAGACAGCCAACAAAATATGAAGAAATATTCAAGATCATTAGCCATTGTTGTTGTCGTTGCTAGGTGCCATCAATTCAGTACCAACTCATTATGACTCTATGCCCAACAAAATGAAACACTGCCCAGTCCTGGGCCAATCTCACAATTGTTGCCATGCTTGAGCCCATTGATGCTGCAACTTTCCCAATCAATCTCACAGGGGGTCTTCCTTTTTTTCTCTAACCCTCCACTTTACCAAACATGATATCTTTCTCCAGCAACTGGTCCCTCCTGCCAATATATCTGAAGTATGAGAGACAAAGTTTGGCCATGCTGGCCACAAAGAAACACTCTGGCTGTACTTCTTCCAAAACAGATCTGTTTGTTCTTTTGGCACCCCATAGCACTTTCAATAATCTCCTCCAACACCATAACTCAAAAGCATGGATTCTTCTACGGTCTTCCTTATTTGCTGCCCAGCTTTTGCATGCATATGAGGTTATTGAAAATACCA
>NW_006408586.1:7157480-7160578 GCF_000296735.1 Chrysochloris asiatica
AGCCATTAGAGAAATGCAAATCAAAACAATGAGATATCATCTCACACCAGCAATTACAGCGAAGTTCAAAAAAATAGGACAATAAATACTGGTGAGGATGTGGATAGACTAGGACTGTCCTACACTGCTGGTGGGAATGTAAACTGTTTCAATCACTCTGAAAAACAGGACAACACTTCCTCAGAAAGTTGGAAATAAGAATACCTTATAATCCAGCAATTCTTCTACTCAGTATACATCCCAAGAAATATGAGCCAGAACATGGGTAGATATATGCACACCAATGTTTATTGCAACACTATTCACAATAGCAAAAACAACAACATAATAATAACAAGGAAGCTCCAAACCACTTCATAAGATGGATGAACCTTATAGACATTATGTTGTTGTTGTTATGTGCCGTGGAGTCGGGTCCGACTCATAGCGACCCTACACAGGATTTCTGAGGCTGTAAATCTTTACGGGAGCAGACTGCCTCATCTTTCTCCCACGGAACCGCTGGTAGTTTCGAACTGCTGACCTTGTGGCTCGCAGCCCGATTCGTAACCACTACGCTACCAGAAACTCCATATAGATATTATAATGAATGAAATTATTCAGTCACATAAGGACAAATATTGTATAAGACCATTATTGTAAAAAATTAAGAAAGATACTCATATCAAAAGTAAAAAAATATTATTTGTTGGTTACTAATGGTGGGAGGGAGGTGACGGTAGAGCACAGGTTAGGGGATAGACACATAATAGTTGGGGTGTTGGGGAGGACAATACACAAGAAGGAAAGGGAGGGCAAAACACAAGTAGAGGAAGGGAATTGAAGAAAGAACAAGATACACAGGAGAACACTTAGGTTTGTATGGGCTAGTTGGGACAGAGGTTGATAGTGATATATGTTCAACCTTGGAACAACAGGGATCTGTGATACAGGGATCAAGACATAGTCTGAATGGGTAAAAAGGGGAAATAATGTTAATATGCTTGACTGTCTTATGAATATTGCTTTCCTTTGCCTACTATTGTAAAATAGACACTTAAGCAGGATAGAAAAGAATATTAGGAAATATAGTTACAGAAAGTTTGTAAGCCCATCTTCAGCCTATAAATAATTGGGGTTCTAGAACTTGCCCAGTAAAATAGGCTTCTTATAGGACCTTAGGTGGAATCCTGAGTCCCATCCAGAACCTTCTGAGGTGGGCCATTCCCACTTGATAGGACACACAGACCAGCCTGGAGCAGCTAGAGGAACAGAAGATACTTCTTGAAAGAAAGATCAGCAGGAAAAAATCTAAAGTAAAAATGGCAGTCTGATTAGCTACTACAAGAACAAGCATGTTGTTTTCCGGGAAGCCATCAAGTAAGGCGATCAAGTCCCTTCAGGACAAGCCCCCCTCTGAGACTGAAACTCAAAGGGAACACATGAACAGGCATGTAAGCTTGCTGGTGACCATGTTGGTCTACGAGTTAGCAATGAAGAAATGGGCTAAGTTTGACCACCTTCCATAGACTTCTGTTTACCTGGAGATGTGAGAGAGAAGAGGAAGTTCTGTTTGGTCCTAAGTGTGGTGAGACTTATGGGCTCTTGAGCCCATGAACACGGACCTAGCCACAGAGGGCTAGAGCTGAGAGTGAAGCATCCAGCTGATATGAAAGGAGGGGAGATGCACAAGAACGCTCTAACTTGAAGATAGTACCCATTTGACATAGGTTTGATGACTTGATGATCAGAACTTGAGTAGAGGGAGATGAAGAAATTTGATAAAGGAACCAAGTGTAAATTGCTACAATTTGATGAATTTGACCTATACCTATGGATGTAGTATCTTAAGACACCAACTGAGAGGAAAGTAGTCTTCACATCAAGTATCAATGCTAGCACCTCTGTATATAGGGTTGATAGGGACGGGCAACTTAGACAATGGCTACCTAAACTGTATGGGCTATAAAGACCCAAAGTGATTAGCTTACAGGTTTTCAAGAGGGAGCTTACTTTCAGAGTTTTCGGGGTAGATAGAATCCCCACTGAATAGTTTTCCTCTTGTCTAGATAGGTCTGTGAAAGGAAATGGAGATAAGATTTTCTTTCCTGTAAAAAGAAGCTTCATTGTTTCCATTTGGTCCACGGCTTGGATAAAGAGGGGCTCCAGGGTGTTGATTATGTTGCCTCTGTGGCTGGAGAGCAAGGTTCAGGCAGAAGGTCTGAGGAGAGCAGGGGAATGTGGAAGGCCCTTCATGGGTTGTGAATCCCCACAGGCTATTCCCAGTCATGCTTGAGGGTGAGCCTGTCGAACAGATATTCTCCCAGCCCTGCTTGGGGCCCAGCTATCCTATGCATGTTGGTCAAGTGGTCACCCATCTTCTTGATAATTTTCACCTCCTTGTCAAGGAAATGATTCTCCAGAAAGTTACATAGGTGGGAGTCTGTGTGTGTACCACCCACAACATGCAGATCCAGAGGGACTGGCTCAGGTTCTTCTCCAGGGACAGGGCGGTTTCATAGCATCCAGGGTCCTTCCCCACTCATCTTGGATGACTTCTGCACATCCTGGAAGAGAACATAACCACCATGATGGTTTTGCATTTTTAAGAAATGCTCAGCACCCTCATGCTTCTCCTTCACCAACTCATGGAAGAAGTGTCCCACACCTTCCAAGACCACATTACTGAGATTAAAATAGAAGCCCAGAGAGAACTAGGTGTAAGAGGCCACAGATGCAGATTAACAAGACAGTTGATGCCAGCCTCCACTTTGGGGGAATCATTCTGATGGATCTGAGAGCTCATGTTTGGTTGAAGATTTGGAGTTAACCAGACACAAAAGAAATGGTGTTTAGCTTGTCCCGGTAACAGGGAATGCTCAAGAAAATTGTCCTGGAGGAGAGATTGCACCTAAAGAGGATATTAGAGGTTGTCTGAGGCTGTAGGTGTGGGAGTCCCGGGATATTTTCCCTCCAAACACTGTTGAAGCAAGAGAGAGATCCACAGATCCAAGGTGTGAGCCTCAGGGATAAGATTCTTATGATTTAGTAGTAGCGTAGTGGTTACGAATCAGGCTGCTAATCTCTTGGCCAGCAGTTCAAAACTACCAGCTGTTCTG
>NW_006408586.1:7160678-7166892 GCF_000296735.1 Chrysochloris asiatica
TCCTTTCATCATCTTTTGATGCTTTCTGCATTATTCAGTATTTTGCCCATTGTTGTTAAGTGCCATTGAGTCAGTTCCAACCCACAGTGACCCTGTATAGCATTTCCAAAGAGAGGCTGGTGAGCTTGAAGCATCACCCTTGCAGTTCAAACTGAATTTGCAGTCCAGCGCAGTGTTATACCAGTACTTTTTAATATTTTCCCCATATAATCCTTCAATACTGCAAATCAAGGCTTGAATTTTTTTCTTCAATTCCCTCAGCTTGAGAAATACTGAACATGTTCTTCCCTTTTGGTTTTTTCTAACACCAGATATTTGCATGTTCAACACAAAATTAATCCCATGTTATTGTAGGAAAATGTCAATAAAAAATAGTTCTTATTAGTAAATTTCATTGATACCAAAATTCTTCTATAAATGTACCCTTTTTCCTGGAATAGTTTAAACAGTATATTAAGCTCATTTCAACATACAAGGTGTAATGTTTGAAGCATAACTCTTTAAGTACATCTAGTTGGAGGAGAATATTGAAATTGCCATGGGGTGCCAAAAGAACCAACATATCTGTGTTGGAAGATGTGCAGCCAGAGTGCTCCTTGGAGGCCAAAATGGCTAAACTTTGTCTCTCATACTTCGGACATATTATCAGGAGGGACCAGTTGCTGGAGAAGGATATCATGTTTGGTAAGGTGGAGGGTCAGAGAAAAAGAGGAAGACCCCCAGCGATATGGATTGGCAAAGTGGCAGCATCAATGAGCTCAAGTGTCGCAACAATAGTGAGGTTGACCCAGGACTGGGCAGTGTTTTGTTCTGTTGTATATAGGGTCGCTATGAGTAGGTACTGACTAGATGGCACCTAACAACAACAACAATTATAGAAACAGATTAGTTATTCTAAATAATAGATTAATATGGAATGATTTTTTTAAAGTGAAGTAGAATTGTAACAAAAATGATGTGAACAAAAACCAAGGTGCTGAATAATATGTACAATATGAAAATGTAGATATGTTTATTTTTAAAAATTTCTTAAAGACTATATAAGTACCTTTTATTTACTTTTTGGTGAAGAAACTGGCAACTAACAACAGTGAAATTGTAGCTGAGTGGAACTGGGACATAAATTTTTTACTCTTTAAATGCTTTTGACCTATTTTACTTAAGTAATCATATATTATTTAAGCATATCAATTTAAAAAATACTTAATTTGATTAAATGTGCATCAAATCAGTGTTTTTTGATGGACAATATGATCAGATCTTGAAGGATATCTTCAGAAATGAGATGTATTACAGTAGGAAAACCTTATTAAAGAACTGGTGTATAACTTCCCCTAACTCCCTCAAGTAGTTATTTTGGTTAACCTCAGATTGGCAACCTGAAGTTTCACATTTAGGTACAGCCATAAATTGATTTGCACAACTTTTTTTTTGATAACAGGAAAAAGTGCTTAGGAGATTCATAGTAAATATTTCATATTTACTAAACACAGCCCTGGATTAGATCATGTCCTTATACCTTCCTGCATTATAATGCACAACTACTTAAAGTAGTATTAAAACACCTGAGAGTACAGACAGTTTTGTAACTCTAAGAAATGTGTTAGACCGTGAAATTATGCATTACCTTAGGAACAGAACTGTCTATAGTCAATTAGGTGTTAAATGGAATTTTTTTTTTTTCTTGGTTGGTTAGTGGTTTGTTTTTCACACAGGAAAGAAGGACTTTGGGTGAAAGTTGCACATTACAAAATATGTCCTTCATCTGAACATTCCAAAGACCTAAAAGAAAGGCAAGAAAATGTCACTGTTGGAAATGTGATTAAACATTAAAATGAAAGATACAATTAAAACTCATTCAAATTTATGGATTGATTATATTTCTTTTTTTCCCAAAGACAGCAACATTAGAAAATTTTCACAAGGGTGAAAATAAAATAAAATTGTGTATACCCATGACATGAAAAACTACCACTCTCATGACAAACTTATATTTCTGAACCTCACAGTAGTTTCCATATTTAAAATGTTAGGTACCATGCAATCCACTCTGTTGATGTAGGAGCAACAATCCTTTTCTCTCACTTTGAATTATCTTTGAACAAGATATGAAACCTTGAATCAAATGTAAAATTCATGGAGAGCCAAAGAACCATAGTACAGGGGATATTTTGTGATGGGACTTCAAATTTGAGTAGTCTCTTTTATTTGGCAAGGGTTGAGTGGAATTTGAAGTAGAAAGAAATGGACTATTAAGTACTTATCCAATGTTCAAGAGAATGAGATAAAGAAGCCTTTGAATTTTCTGTTAGTTTGTCCATTCCTGATCACCAGAATGGGAAAGAAAGTGAAGGTTTAAGAAGAAGGATAAATAAATGCATACATAAAAAACTGTTTTTTTCTTAACAATAGCTTGTCCTTACCTAATGCAACTCCCCATTTTTCATAACTGAAGCAGTCATTTCTGTTCATTAGATATTCTTATAAGCTTAATTTCTTGGGACATCAAAGACAGTTGTTACAACAGAGTTTAAAAGATTATGGGAGATGTGGGGCTTAATGGCAGATCAGGGAGAAGTGCCGTGTAGAGTGTAGATCTCCACCAGTAATGACACAGAATACCAGATGAAGCAGTTTCAGGGGATAGTCACAGAACTCTGAACTATGTGTAAAGGAGTATTTAGAAGGATCGAAAGCTTTCTGCTAGTGGGATTTGTAGCAGAAGCAAGAAAGATGCTGTTTTCTGATCTGCAGCTTTTGCCAGGTCCTGGAGCAGGCATCTAGTGTATGACAGAGCAGATTCAGGATCATAGAGCATTCCCACTGCAGAGGTCCAACCGATTATCAGATGTAAAGGTGTGAACATTTTTCCTCAGTTCATTTGTTTCTCACTGTCTGTACACCTCCACTCTAGTGACTATAGGGGATTTATGAGCAAGTGGACACCCCTAAGGCCTGGAGGATTCAACTCCACATGTTCACAGATCTTCTCAGCAAAGACCACTACATGCAGAATCTAAGAATAGGGAGGAGTCAACAGGAACTGCTTAAAATGGAACAGTTTCCCAGAACATCTCAAGCCAGACCTGAGCTATTTCTCACTAGGAGAAATACCTGAACAGGGTTGTGGAAGGGAAGAGAAACTGACTAAATAGGAAACAAGCTAAAAATTAAATCTTGAGTTGAGTCATAAACAACAATGGTAACATCTTGAAATTTCTCAGGCAACCTTGAAGCCAAGAAGCTGAGAGAAGAGTGTTAAAGTCATAATCATATTTTGCTATAATTGTTTTTGTGTGTGATTATAGACTGTAGTATCCAATCAGTTTTTTTGCTGTCATTGTTTTGTTTTTGTCTCCATTTTATCTTGGTGGGGACTTTTTCGCTCCCTAAATTACCTAAAAAGAGACAGCAATTGTGGTCATATAGCCACACTACAATAACACAGTATAAAACCCCAACATCCAGGCAAGAGCCAATACCAGCTACTATACACCAGCTAGGCAGCCAACACGTGCAACCATTGTTCTGAGTTGAATATTAAGAAAAGTGAAAAAGGACACCCATCTCCTGATCACATCTACCTGGAGACAATCAGAAAGCTTAATAATACATCAACATACATTCTTCTAATTATTGAAAATACATGTAATTATTAAAAATGCCCAAGAAACAACTAAAAATATCAGCACATGTTCGGAAACAAAACAGAATAGCTGAAACAAATGAACTAGAGTAAGACCTAGACTTTCCATTTGAAGGAGGGCAGGCTTTGGAACTGCTTAAAAAGGAATACAGGAGAATGATACCAAAAGCTCCACAGAGGGTTTGAGAAAAATAAGGAAGTCAGGAAAGCACTACAGGAGCAATCAAATAAGATAGATTTAACATTGGAAACATATACAACATATATAACAGATATAACATATATAAGGGTATCCTCAAAGAAAATTAATACTTTGAAACATAACAAGAAAATTAAAATCCAAGAAACATTAAAACTATGAAGAAACTGACAAGAAAGAACACAAAAACATGAACTCAGCACAGGAAGGCTTGCATAACAAGGAAACCAGTAGCATGCCAAAAAAACAAACATTATGACAGCAATTGGTGCTGTGGGTTAATGTGCTAGACTGCAAAGCCATTTGAACTGCAAGGTCGGCAGTTCAAGCTCACCAGCTGCTTCTCGGAAACTCTATACAGGGTCGCTAAGGGTCGGAACCGACTCAATGGCACTTAACAACAACAATTGGTAATTACACTGAATGTCAGTGGATTAAAATCACCAGTTAAGAGATGGAGAATGGTAGAATGGATAAGAAAATAAGATACTTCAATATGCTGTCTGCAAGAAACTTACCTTACACACAAAGATAAAAGCAGACTAAAAGTTAAAGGACAGAAACAAATATACCCAGCTAAATGCAATCAAAAGAAAACAGGAGTGACAATGCGAATCTCTGATAAAATAAACTTTAAGGTAAAACCCAGCATAATAGATAAAGACGGACATCATCTCATGATTAAAGGGTCAATTGAACAAGATGATATAACCATAATAAATATCTATGTTACTAATGAAAGAGCTCCAAAATATATAAAGCAAATTCTAATAGATTTGAAGAAAGAAATAGACAAATCTACAATATAGTAGGAGATTTTAATACACCACTCTTGAAAAAGGATAGACCAACCAGAGAGAAACTCGACAAAGATACAGAAGAACTAAACAACTCACTCAGTCAACTTGACCTCATAGATGTGTACAGAGCATTCAACCCAACAATTGCACAATACACCTTCTTTTCCAGTGCATATGGAACTTTCCCCAAAATAGAATATGTGTTAGGCCACAAAACAAGCCTCCATAAATTTACAAGCATCAAAATACTACAAAGAATATTCTCAAACAGCAAGGCTATACAATTAGAAATTAACAATAGGAAGATCAAGGAATTAAAGTTAAATACGTGGAAACTGAACAACACCCTGCTTAAAAGGTACTGGGTAGTATAACAAATAAAAGGTCAATTCACAATATTTCTAGAAGCAAATGAAAATGAAAACAAAACATACCAAAATCTTTGGGACATGGCAAAAGCAGTGGTGAGAGGACAATTTACTGCAATAAATGCACACACTCAAAAAGAAGAAAGAAATGAAATCTACACATTAGCAAAACCTCTCTAACAATTAGAAACAGACCAGCAAAATAAACCTACTGTCACCAGAAGAAAAGCAATAATAAAGATAAGAATAGAAATAAATGAGACAGAAAATAGAAAAACTATAGAAAGAATCACCAGGACATGAAGCTGGCTAGTTCACAAGGATGAATAAAATTGACAAACCATGGGCAAACCAAACATAGGAAAGGAGGGAGAAAACACAAACAATACGCATAAGAAACCACATGGTTGACTTCACAGCCAATAGAATTTGAGAATCTAGAAATTAACCCATCCATATACATCCAACTGACATTTGACAAAGGGCCAAAGTACATTGAATGGGGAGGAGATGGTCTCTTCAACAGATGGTGCTCTAAGAACTGGAAATTAATATGCAAAAGACTGAAACAAGACCTTTATTTCACACCATCTACAAAACCATCTCAGCATAAATCAAAGATCTAAATGTGAATCCCAGAATTATAAAGGTCATCAATGAAAAAATAGGGATGGATTTAGGGTGTTAATACAGGGCACACACAGACTAACAAACATTGTGAGAATTGCACAAACAAAAGAAGACAAAATGGATGATTGGGACATACTATAAATTAGAAGCTTATGTGCATCAAAAGATTTCACTAAAAGAGTAAAAAGGGAGCCCATATAATGGGAAAAAATCTTTTGCAACTACATATCAGACAAGGGACTAGTTTCTAAAATTGATATGAACCTACAATACCTCTACAAGGAACAACCCAATTAAAAACTAGGCACACAGAGAACAAACAAGATGGCGGATCAGGTGGACATATAGCAGAGAGCTCCGCCAACAACAACACAGAATACCCAAACAAGTGGGCTCAGGGGATGGTCCCAGAACTCTGAACCACATATAAAGGAATACTTAGAAGGTTGGAAGGCTCATAGTTGGGGGAATTTGTGGCAGAAGCAAGAAATCCATTGCTTTCTAGTCCGGGATGCTCAGCTGCTCCAGGAGCTGCCATCTTGGGTGAGACCACGTGGGGAAGGATCGGAGC
>NW_006408586.1:7175292-7180912 GCF_000296735.1 Chrysochloris asiatica
AGAGAAGTAGTGACACCAGAGATGGAGGCAGAGATGATGACATGGAGTGATAGAGCAGCTGAGGACTCTACTCATGGAAAGGGAAAGGCTGTGTGTTGGTGGCCAGGATCTTGGTTTTCAGAATGTGTCCTTTGGTTGTTGTCCTGAGTATTTTTGTGTACATCAAAAAAGGAAAGAAAAACAAAACAAAGCAGAGAGAATAGAAGCAAATACTGTTGAATGATGATGCACGGAGGGGATTATAATCATTGCAAGGAAATGAAATGTTGTAGGATGAGTGCAAAACCAATGTTCCCCCATGTAAACTATCACTCAATTAACAATAAAAGCTTAGAAAAAAAAAAAAGATAAATGTTCTACATCTTCATCTAGTGAATAGTGTCTCTGGTCTTAAAACCATGTGAGCAGCCATCTAAGATGTAACTGTTGTTATATTCCTGCATAGAGTATAGAAAAATGAAGAAAAACAATAACTTAAGGAGGCAATTTATCCAAAGACTAATAACACACATGACCACATAAATCATAGTCTCATCTAAACTAAGACCAGAAGAACTAGATGGTGCCTGGCTACCATTATGGACTACTCTGTTCACAATTGAAACTTAGACACTTTCCAGCCAATTAAACAAACAAAACAAAGCATACCAGGATACCTCACTGTTGTTGAATTAATTTTGACTCACAGAAACCCTATATGATAGAGTAGAATTGCTCCATAGTGTCTCTGAGGTTATAAATCCTTAAGAAAGCAAACTGCGTCATTTCTTTCCTATAGAAAGGCTGGTGGACGCACACCATTCACCTTTTGGTTAGCAGCCCACACTTAATCCACTGTGCCACAAGGGCACCTAGATAATTGTTATTGTTTTTGTTGTTGTTGTTAGGTGCCATCAAGTCAGTACCGACTCATAGCGACCCTGATGGACAACAGAATGAAACACTGCCCAGTCCTGGGCCAAGCTCACAATTGTTGCCATGCTTGAACCCATTGATGCTGTCACTTTGCCAATCCATCTGACTGGGGGGTCTTCCTCTTTTTCTCTGACCTCCACCTTACCAAACATGATATCCTTCTCCAGTGACTCGTCCCTCCTAACAATATGTCCTAAGTATGAGAGACAAAGTTTGGCCATCCTGGCCTCCAAGGAACACTCTGACTGCACTTCTTCCAAAGTGGATCTATTGGTTCTTTTGGCAGCCCATGGCACTTTCAATTTCTCCTCCAACACCATAACTCAAAACATCAATTCTTCTATGGTCTTCCTTATTCATTGTCTAACTTTCAACAAGAAGACTATTAAATTAACGCATGGCAAATGTGCTCCTCAGAACAATCAACTATATGAGACAAATATAAGAAGACAAGGATGGACAGGGAAACCATATGAATGGAAACAGGGATCAAGAGATGAAATAGGAAGAATGCTGACAAATTGCAGGGACTGCAACCAATGTCAAGAGTAACTTGGGAAAAATTACTTGCTATGTAAACTTTCATCTAAAACACAATAAAAAAATTTATAAAAGAAATGTTGACAAATTTTGATAAGCCACTTCAAGTATGATAAATGAGATCCAAGAGGCACCCTGAAGGAATAATACTTGGTGATTCCTGACTATGGTGTAGGGGTGGTACCAGCCTACGGTTTGTTGAGTGAAGAATGTAAGACAAGAACAGAGCAGATTGACTTAGGACCTAAAGCAATTTTGAACTCTGTATTAGGGCAGAGGAAGGAGAGACGTATTGGGGAAGAGGAAGGAAAGATGAGGTGGTTGGTGAACTTGGGATAAAATTCTGTGGTACTGAGGAAGCATAGTAAATTTATTTTGAAGCACGTGATGAGAACTTGTTATATGACTCTATGTGAAATTTCAATAAAATTGACACCATTTACTAGTGAATTGTAGCATTGAATTTGGTTTGGGCTTCTGAATAAAGCATCCAGATGGCTTGTTGTAAAGGGGAAAGCATCAGTGAGAGTGCTTTTACATTTTAGTAACACAGAGCGGTTCTGTTCAACAAAATGCTTGACTGATGCTTCCCTGCTCCTCCTCTTCTCAGACATGGAGAGCCTTGCCTTCTCCCTCCTCCTCTTGTTAAAGGCTACTGTAAATAATTAATTTGATACTTATAAATTTAACATAGTTTAAAGTAAGCATAATATGCTTTCCTCAAGCTTATGTCACTTAATATGTTACTTGAACCTTGAAATAAAAGGTGCTCCAGTCTGATTAACATGGTCCCAGGTATTAATTAGATAGACAGAAATTTAGATAAAATCTCCTGTATAAGAACCAAAATCAGAAAATCTTATCTTTTATTTTTATTTATTTATTTAATGTTTTATTGTGAATTATATGTTAGTTTACATGTTTACATGAGAGAACTTTAGTTTTACATTCATTCCATCGTATATAATTTCATTGCCATGGTTCCAATCCCCTTCATGCATCATCAACCGACCAAAGGGTATATCCTAGAAACCCACCCCCTACATTCCCTCCTCCCCCCCTCCCCAGTCTTCGGCCCACAGTCCCTCTCCCTCTCTGGATCCAAAGTCCCCAGCTGCTTCATCACTCCACGTCATCGTCTTTGTCTCCATCTCAGGCATCTCTGATTCTCTGGGTAGGGTCCCGCTCTCGCCTCTTCTCCATTGATGATCCTAGAGACCTCCACTCCTAGACTGGAGAAATAATGACTCCCTTCCTTGCTACAAAACGTCTACCTTTGCACTTCCAACCCTCATAATCAGTCCTGATATCCATTATTCACTACAGTATCACGAGTTACCCATCTGTATTTCATTTTATCAGCTCCGCCTAGACAGATTGAATAGTACTCACTGAAGATTCTGCCTTCCTCTGTGCCCCCTAGCTCTAGGTTCCCTCTTGAAAGCTTGTAAGCCAGTCTCTTCTTGCCTTTGTAGTCCTCCCCTCCCCATTTGGGTATCCAATGTCCAAGTTGCCCATCTCTGCCCACTCTGTGTGTGGAGGGGGTGGGAATGTTTCTAGCTGTAAGGATTTGTTCCTTCTTTTGAGTCACTGCATCCGTAGGTTTATCTTTTATTTTTGACAAAATAATTTTTCCTGGTGTGGTTCTGTCAGATAGTAAGACAGATGGTGAAACCCTACATAGGATGACTGTGAGTCAGAATCAACTGGATGGCACTTAACAACAACAACATTAATAAGATTCTAACAACTCATCATAGTCCATCAATTCCATAATAAATGAATCAAAGATTGGCATTGTTTAAAGAAAGTCTTCTTTGAACATCTAATACATTTCTTTACCTGAAGGTCTGATGTGAAATTTACCAGAATCTACTAGAGAGAGGACATCTCCATTGCTTGAGATAGAGTTTAAGTAGACCACCAGTCAGTTCTGCTCCAGTAACAATTTATAGACTCAGAAACCTTATACAGTGTCACTGTGAGTTGGAACCACCACATAACCACCACCACCAATAAGCCTGCAAACTACTCAGGTGCTTCAAATCCATGCTGTACCCTTCAACCAGGATCATCACATTGGAATTTTATAATTGAAAACTCCTATTTTAATCTCAACCCCATTTCTCAGTGACCTAGCTCTGGGTGATGCTGACCATTTTGAGATGGTCTGTATTTTCTACTTTTGGAAAATTGTTCTTTCTAAGGCAAAGAGGAAAACAAAAACAAATCAACCTTCAAACAAAAAATGGTGCTAGAGACTGATTACTGTATCATAAATAAAATATCCAAAAGGCACAAATCCTGTTCAATGAAAAAGATCTAACATTTGTAACATTATTCTGCCTGCCTTTGAAATAGCATAATAAAGATAATAATGTTTAAATTTAATATTTGAAATGTTCCTATTGGTAAAACACTCAAGAAACAGAAACTTAATCATTGGTCCTCCCTAAGGTATTCTTAGATTTTCTATCAGGGGATTAATTAGAAGGATATTTGAATCTATATTTTGATAAAGCAAAATCCTGTTACTAAAATGCTATTATCTTCAAGGTGAAAAAACAAAATTAGAAACACAATGCCTTTTATTCAAACAGATGGCAAATATATTTACAAACACCACTTAAAGTTCTTATTTATCCTAAAAGTGTTCAAGCAGATCATTTAGATAATCCATTTTATGCTCTTGCAAATCTTTTTAATCTTTATTTTAAGAATATTTTATTATATCCATTATGCAAAAGCTGGCAGTCTCCCATGAATAACTAACTTTAGAAATGAGGTAACTGTTGTTAGGTCTTTACTGAAGTCCACATATGAAAAACAGCCAACTAAATTAGACAGCAAATTACATTTCTAGCATCCTGTGGTACTTTTTAAAAGAAAGATTCAAAGTAGAACTGGGTCAAAATATTGAACAAAATGACAGTAATATTGGTATTTACAGAACACTAGGTACTATAGAAGGATCTCTGGTAGTGTAGTGGTTACAAATTGGGCTGCGAACCACAAGGTCAACAGTTCGAAACTACCAGTCATTCTGTGGGAGAAAGATGAGGTGTTCTGCTCATGTAACAGCATCAGAAACCCTGTACAGGGTCGCTATGAGTCGGCACCGACTCCACGGTACACGGCTACCACCACCAGGCACTATAGAGAAATATCTTTTAATCAGGACTTCTAACCAGTTCAGCCAAGTTTCATCATGGCTAATGAAGTGACACTTGAACAGACTAGAATTTTAAAAAATATGTTATTGTTGTTAGGTGCTATCGAGTCGGTACTGACTCATAGCAACCCTGTGGAAAACAGAACAAACACTGTCCGGTCCTGGATCAACCTCACAATTGTTGCCACGCTTGAGCTATTTATGCTGTCACTTTGCCAATCCATCTCGCTGGGGGTCTTCGTCTTTTTCTCTGACCCTCCACTTTACTAAACATGACATCCTTCTCCAGCAACTGCTCCCTCCTAACAGTATAGTTAAACAGAAATGCTAACCAAAATAGGAAATTTTATGGGTCAAAGTCTTGCTAAGAGCTTAATTTATCTCTCAGAAAACAAGGTTAGCACTCATGCTACCTGAAGACAAATCTCTTGAGGGGTTAAGTTAAAACCAACAATGTCCTGCTCAAAGATGGCTGCCAATTGCACTGGACTGAATGTGTTTTGTGCTCCACAGTCCTGGCAATAATCCAGGATCATGCATCAGGCTCCTTAGAATGTTTACTCTGCCTCTTCTAGATCTCCCATTTTAGAATTTAAACCCATAATTTCTTCCATTCTAGTTACCATTCCAGATCATGAATTTTTAAAATTTTGGGTGTGTTTTTATACATTGGTCATGACTTAATGAGTTTGATTACGAATGCTTTAATATCTTAGATTGGAGTCCTAGCATGACACTATGGGTTAATGTGCTGGACTCCAAAGTTGGTTTGTTAATGTGTTGGATTGCAAAAGTCAGTTTGAACTGCAAGGCTGGTAGTTCAGGCTCACCAGTTGGTCCTCAGAAATACTATACAGGGTTGCTATGTGTTGGACCCCTCTCAACAGCACTTTTAACAACAGCAAGAACAATAATATCTTACATTGGAGTACTGGCATGGCACTGTAGGATAAATGAAAGTTTGACACCTTCCTCAGAAACCCTATACAAGGT
>NW_006408586.1:7181902-7184187 GCF_000296735.1 Chrysochloris asiatica
TAGAGCAGCTAGATGTGTGTGCAGATCTGAACTGAAGGTCATGGTTGCATACAAGGATAGACTGCAAATTCCTTGTGAGGCAGGCTTTTCAAGTTCCTCAGGGGCAGCCTAACCTGGGAGCAGCCTGAATTTCTAGACCACAACTGTTCAATTGCAATCTTTCAGTTAAACTACCCCCAAGTCAGAGAACTTCAGTCCAGTCGCCCCCAACATCTCCCTCTTATTATTTTTTTAAATGAAGAAGAGAGTGGTCAATTGGAGGTGGAAGAGCTAGTGTCAGAGTACTTGGCAGAAGACTGTAAAAATAAGCAACAAGATTAACATCAAGATAATAATGACAATAAGGAACCATGCCTTCTGGTGCAGTATTAAAAGGATTAAATCCATTGAGTAGATCCAACATGGTCTTGGCCACATCCTCGGGGGCTAGGACCTCTTTCTACTGTTTTGTATAGCCATAATCTGCTTATGAAGTTCTTTTAAATTCAAACTTATATTTGAATGATGCCAAATACCTTGAAGGTGACTTAATACTTTATTCCACTCCTAATCAAAGGTGTTACATGGTAATGCTGGTCGATAGATATGGAAAAGTGAAGAATGACATTGAATATCTTGTCTGTATTTGAGGGCCTTGACCTGATTTCCTAGGCCAATTACAGTGACCTCTAGTGCATTTAAGTTTATTTCCAAGTTGTGATCTATGTGCTCTTGGATAGATAAAACATGGGAAATATTTTTTGTCAAATGAGTCACAAAATGAGCATTCTGAATAGTTTGAGACGAGGACAGCAGTAACTATCATTGTGACCAGGGATATTAATCACAAATAATAAGTCTGGACATAGGGCCTCAATTGCTATTGTGTCCAACCAACATACTTAAAGTAAAAGGGGCAGTAGGTCCATACATAGAAACTGCTGATTTGAGTTCTTTTTCTGTGCCATTGAGTCGGTTGCTATGAGTCGGTACCGACTGGATGGCACCAAACCACAACAACAACAAAGGGTCTTCAAAAGAATGATCTGATACTCTCAGAGCACTTGATCCAGGTTCTGAGGATCAGGCCTCTCTAGGACCAGATAAACCCATCATTTCCTCCCCTGCCATTCTTGCTTCTTTCAAGGCCTTTTGAACTGTAGACAAAGCAGACAGAGCACAAGATATCCACTCCCTTGCTTTTGGCATTAAGCCTGCAAGCACTTTTGGTTTCTTGCTGACAGCAGTAGACTCAGTCAAAGAAAGTGCAGCTAACTGAGGTACACATATCTGATTATTTCTCCCAGTCTGAATTGGAACTTTCTGCTACTGGATCTCCCTGTTTCTTTAAGGAATTGTCTGTTGGACAAGTGGAGGCTTCCTGTTCTCCCAGCTCCTCCTTCTGCTGCACCGGCAGCTTGGGTGAATGTAGCCCCTCATATGCTTGTGCTGTCTGCCACAAACTCTCTGCATGCTCAGGGTGGGGCTGCTCTCTCAGAGTCAGGCTGGGGGAGGGGGAGTCTAAGCTTTCATGCACAAGCATCCAAAGACAAAATGAAAAAAAGTGTCTCTTATCAGGCCTTTCAGCAGTATACTGAGCATGCAACTGCTTCCTGACCTTCTCCCAGGTATCCATATTTACAGTCCCTTCCTCTGGGAACCAGGAACAGGTCTCCTGTACAAAATCTAAAAATTGAGTAAGTTGAACACCTTTAATAGTTCCTCTGGACCTCAATAAGGCCTTAAGCATATTTACAAACAACTGGCAGTCCTTGGACTCTAAATTACACATGTTTTACAAATGGTTGAAATTTCAAACTACTCCGTACCTTATCTGACTGTGCATACCTCAGAATGTCTCCTCATCTGTAGCTTAAAAATTTCCCTGTATTTAGGTCCCATGTTGGGCACCAACATTGACTATTCCCTGCAACCCGCACAGAGATACTAAAGCTGAGTAGGGGTGATGGGAGATTAGAAAAAAAGGAAGACACAAGACATAAAAGAATTAAGTAAAGGTTGGAACCAGGTGGGACACAGCACTCTGGTGGAGAAACTA
Organism: Chrysochloris asiatica; assembly: GCF_000296735.1. Classification (NCBI taxonomy): domain Eukaryota; kingdom Metazoa; phylum Chordata; class Mammalia; order Afrosoricida; family Chrysochloridae; genus Chrysochloris; species Chrysochloris asiatica. Next base: position 7,183,941 of record NW_006408586.1, read on the forward strand.
TGACTCAGAACAAGTGCTGAAAGTTTATTTTATACATATAGCATTCTGTTGGGTAGCCTTTCTTTGGAAAGAGTGCAAATGTGTAACTCTTCCAATCTGTTGGACAGGTAGCTCTCTTAGAATTTTTTGGCATTACACAAGTAAGTTCTGCATCAGTTTTTTGAAATATTTCAAGTTTTCAAAAACTTCTTCCATTCTTGGAGGCTTACTGTTTGCTAATGCCGTCAATGCTGCTTGAACTTCTTCC
>NW_006408586.1:7186826-7187630 GCF_000296735.1 Chrysochloris asiatica
ATGGGGCACAACTCAAATGAAGAAAAACAGCTGTAAACATCAGTTAATAATCAGAACATGGAATGTTCAAAGTATGAATTTAGGGAAATTGAAAGTTGTCAAAAATGAAATGGAATGTATAAGCAACAATACCTTATGCATTAGTGGGCTGAAATGGACTGGCATGGCCATTATGAATCTGACAATCACATGGATTACTATGCCCAGCAGTGACAAAATAAGGAGGAATGGCATCACATTCTTTATTCAAAAGAAAATATCAAGATTTGTCTTGAAGAGAAGCTGTGTAAATATTACATGGCATTGCCATGAATCAAAGACCAATTTGTATGAAGCCGATAACAACAAAAACAACACAATGTGAACAAAGAATGGAATAGATTTGTGAAGTATCATTGAGTTAATTTCAAGTCATAATGACCTATATCCTTATTCTCAAATCATATTATGTAGTGGGTAAAATGGGTAAATGTCTGCAAATGTGCAAGACATAAGAAATTGGTAAGTAGGAAAATGAGAAGGGTTAAATTTTCCTCTTCCCAAGGATAAATAAAAAATTATGGACATTTATAATTTATATTGCTTATCATAATAGCCATGAAGCAAAATTATTACACATATTCACTTACTTACTAATCAAGTAATTTAATAAATGCTTATTTATTGGCAGAAAATCTGCTACATGATCTCAAAGATATTGATGTTTGGGGAAACTGACAAGACTGATATAAATAATTAACATAAATTAATTGTGTTACATATTTCAAATACAAAATTAACATTTATTTAAATATTTGCTTTGTG
>NW_006408586.1:7187814-7189387 GCF_000296735.1 Chrysochloris asiatica
CTTAACATCAACTCATGAAGGAAGTTTTTGATAGCTGGAGCATTTTTGTGTCATTCAAGACCTTGTTGCTTAAAGTATGGTTCTTGAACCAGCAAGAATAATAGCATCTGTAAGTTCATTAGCAATTCAGAATTCTATTTCAGACTTAGTGAATCAAATAAAATCTTGATTCCCAGGTGATTAGTATCATATTTAAGAAGCTCTCACTATTGTATGATGAAAGTTGGAATGGCTGTGTCTAGTTTTCTCACATGGTATAAAAATTTTCCTGTATAGTTAGAAACACAGAAAATCAGAATTGCACTTTATTTTAACTTAATGTTAGTTTTTTAAATGCACCATTGATTTTTACTAACTCAGTATAACATGCACACATAATGAGTGAATTTAAAGGAACGTGAAGGAATTGCTGGGGATTTGGAATCTATTCTGACTATCAAGGGACCTATATTTTTGTAAGATCACACATGTATACTTGAGTTCATGAAGGGGTCACTATAAATCAGAAATGACTGGATGGCAATGCGGGTATTTTGGTTGGAAGCTTCAATTCTAGAAACAAACCCTAATCCATCCTAGATAACTAAGGCAGCTGGGAATTTCTTAATAATTTCCCTTACCACTTCCTTCCTCTTTATTTTATACAAGACAATTTATCATTCTTACATTCATTTATCATTTTAATATATTTTTGTATTTATTCACCATGGCCTCAAAGAAGAAAGAGAATACTAGCAATCTACTCACTTGCCTGCTCATGAGGCTTAACTGTGTGGCCCTGTAGGATAAGTATTAGACTTCTAATTGCAAGGTTTGTGGTTCAAAATCTCCAACCGCTCCTAGGAAACCACATACTGGGTCACTATGAGTAGAAACTGACTCAAAGGCGTATAATAACAACAATAACAACAAAGCTGACCTGAGGTTAATTATACAAATTCCTGTGTTGTGCTGTAGAATAAACACTGAACTACTGACTGCAAGGTCTGCAATTTAAACCCACCAGCCACTCCTCAGAAATAGGGTCGCTGTAGAGGGTCAATAATGAGTCAGGTCTGGTGTGGCACGGTGTGTTAATGTGCTTGACTGCAAAGTTGGTTTGAAACGCAAGGTCCGTGGTTCATGCTTGCCAGTCGCTCCTGGAAACTCTACACAGGGTTACTATGGATTGGAGATGACTTAACAACACTTAACAATAACAATACAGGGTCAATATGAGTCAGAACCAATTCAACAGCAGTTACCAATAGCAACAATATACCAAAGGCACATATCAAAGACACATACCACAACCTCCATGATGCTCAATGACCTTTCTTTGTTGTTGCTGTTAGATGCCATGATATTGGTTCTAACTCATAGTGACCCTATATACAACAGAAGGAAACATTGGAAACATTGTCTGGTCCTGTGCCATCCTCACAATAATTTTAAGCTTGAGTCTATTGCTGCTGTCATTGTACCTATCAATCTTGCTGGAGCAGGAGAGTCTTCCTCTTTTTCTCCTGTAATATTCCCTAGTTCCATTTATATCTTTTTCTTTATTAACTGGTCAGAAAAAAAAAAAAAAAAA
>NW_006408586.1:7190587-7192434 GCF_000296735.1 Chrysochloris asiatica
GCACCTGATAACAACAACAACTATGCACAAGAGTCCAAACACCAACCTCCTGGATAGATCCTTCTTACAGTATGTAAAAGTTCCTCCTTTTGCCCACTATATGGAAAAACAAAACAGAATACACATAAGCAAAACAAATTTTCCTGTGGCGATCCCTGAGGTGGCTTTATAGAGTATAGTGATTTTCCAGAACCTCATCTTATCCTTTCTTTGTTACAGTGAACTCCTATTTTAATTTCTTCACAGCTGAGCAATTCTCTATTTTTCCCAAAATTTGCATGGAAGCTGGACACATTTCTCATAGCATTGTTACCCTATGCCACAATACATTTATTTGTTGCTATTCAAAAAGACATAGCCTTTTTTCCATTGTAAGGGTTTTGTTACAATTTCATAAAGCATTTTTGTCTATCCAAAATGGTAAGAATAAAATAAACAAAAACAAGAATGCTGCACATTTTCTATTTCTCTTGATCTATAGTCTCTTGTTCCCTCCAAAACAACAAATGGAAACCCTAGATGGTCTTCCACCCACCATATTTACTCTCTTCAGGTACATTCTTTGTAAATGGAGCTCTTTTCCCATTCAAATGATGCCATCAAGCTAGGAAATTGTTCTTTGTATTCATAAGTAATACTCTGAGAGATTCCTGACAGTCTGGTAGAGAGTTCATTTATTATTTATTCTGTCAAAAAGGTTCATTGTGTGAAAACAATGTACCATATAATTATAGATAGTTTTTAGTAAACACTAAATAAAGCAAGAATATAGAACTTTAAATTAGTTAGAAAATAGAAAGAGGAAACTAGAAAAAGAAAAGAACAAATTCAATGGCACTTTCAATAAAATTAATCCAAAATCACTTTGCATGATAACTTTTTCCATTTTAATATGGCTTTTTGTTTTGTTTTCAAATAAAGGTCCCACTTGAGCTAATCCAAGTAAAAGTAGAATTTATGTAAAGATGCATATTGTTGGATAACTTCTTTCATTTTAATATTGCTTTTAGTTTTGTTTTCAAATAACTCTACCATTTGAACTAATCCAAGTAAAAGAACAATTTATGTAAAGATACATGTTGTTAGGACATTGGTAGGAACTGAATCAACTCTAGGAACTTCTATTTTTACTAGATCATAACATAACTTGATATATTATGGTTGTCACTGTTCAAACTGACCTCTGGTTGGCAGTTCAAACTGACCTTGCAGTCAGCATGCATTAACCCTCAGTTCCACACCAGGACTCCACAATTATGGTATCTCTGCTCTACTGTGATTGTTGCTTCTATCTTCCCCAGCCCTATTTTTCCTACTATTTCTTTAATTATTCCAATTTGATATTATCTCATTATCTTTGTTTACACAAGGGTTCTCTGGCTCTGTTTCTACCTGATTTCATCTCTTGATAAAAATATTTTGACTTCTGCTGATCTTTCACAATTTCTCAGAAAAGAAAAAAAGTGTATATTTTACTGATTCAGTTCACCTTTGATATTAATTAATGGCAACTTCCCATTAGCAATTCTAGAAACTGTTACTTTGGGGTCTATAAGACACTCCTGATATAATCTATTGAGATGATTTCAGGATACTATGGTGTAATTTTTTTTAAAAAAATGAGTGTGCTTAGTTTTAGAATGTGGAGGTATAATGTACAATTCCCGCTGAATAGTTTCCATCTTTTCCACATGGATCTGGTAAAAGGCAATGGGAGATGATGGTGATAGGGTTTTATGATTTAATTGTAAGTAATTGTTAGCAGTATAAACTGTTATCCTCACAACTATAATTGTAGAAGATGTGCAACTAAGGGGGGGTTAGTAAATATTTCATTTCAGAAACAG
>NW_006408586.1:7193705-7194510 GCF_000296735.1 Chrysochloris asiatica
AAATGGAACATGGACTATATGAAGTATGAATCAAGGAAACTTGGAAGTTGTTAAAAAGGAAATGCAAAGTATAAACTTTGACATCCTATGGATTAGTAACCTGAAGTGGAGCATTTTGGTCTGACAAAAACATGGTTTACTATACCAGGAATGACAAATTGAAGAGGAATGGCATCACATTCATCATTAAAAGGAAAATATCAAGACCTGTCTTGAAGTACAACACTATCTAGATAGGATAATACCCATACATCCACCAGGAAGACTAGTTAATACTGCTATCATTCAAATTTACACACTAACCACTAAAGCCAGCGATGATGAAATTGAAGAATTCTACCAATGCCTACAGTATGAAATTTATCAAACATGTAATCAAGATATATTGATAACTACTAGTGATTGAAGGAGCTTGGGAAGCCTAGTGGTTACCAATTGGGCTGCGAACCAGAAGCTCAGCAGTTCAGAACTACCAGCTGTTCCATGGCAGAAAGATGAGGTTTTCTGCTCCTGTAAAGATTTACAGCCCCAGAAACCCTGTACATGGTCGCTATGAGTTGGAACCAACTCCACAGGACTTAACCACCACCACTGGTTATTGGAATGCAAAGCCTGGAAACAAAGAGAAAGGATCAATAGTTAGAATATACGGCTTTGGTTATAGAAATGATGCTGGAGATCCCATGACAGAATTTTGCAAGATCAACGATTTCTTCATTGAAAATACCCTTTTCTAAACAACATAAACAATGACTATACACATGGACCTCACCAGATGGAATACACAGAGATCAAATTGACTATA
>NW_006408586.1:7195905-7208759 GCF_000296735.1 Chrysochloris asiatica
GTTGGGCCACCTCTCTTTGGAATGGGCACAAATACGTATCTCTTCCAATCAGTTGGCCAGATAGTTGTCTCCCAAATTTCTTGGCAGAGATGAGTGAGTGCCTCCTGTGCTGCATAATTTTCTTGAAATATTTCAATTTTTATTCTATCCATTCCTGGTTTAAATTCCTGGTGCCTTGTTCTTTGCCAATTCCATCAATGCACCTTGGAATTCTTCCTTCAGTATCATTGGCTATTGATCATATGCTACCTCTTTAAATGGATAGCATTAAGTTTATCTGCTGCACAAGACCTCTTTAAAGTGTTCAAGAGCAAAGATGTTAGTTTGAGGACTAAGTGACCTATGCCATGGTATTTTCAGTAGTCTCATATGATTGTGAAAGTTTGAAAATGGATAAGGAAACCATAGAATTGATGCATTTGAGTTAAGGTTTTGGAGAATAATATTAAAAGTATCAGGGACTGCCTAAAGAACATACCCATCTGTGTGGGAATAGTACAGCCAGAAAGCTCCTTGAAAACTAGATGACCCAACTTGTCTCTCATACTTCAGACATACTGTCAGAAGCAACCAGTCCTTGGAGAAGGGACTGGTTTAGTAAAGTTTAGTAAAGTGGAGGGTCAGAGAAAAAGAGACACAGTGGCAGTAGCAATGAGCTCATATGTAGTAATGATTGTGTGGTTGGCACAGGACCAGGCAGGGTTTCATTCTTCTATGCAAAGGATCGCTATGAGGTGGTACTGACTCGATGGCACGTAATAACAATGACATACCTCCTACTGCCATGACTTCATGTTTAACTGCAATTAATTTCTTTTACACTAATGTTCAGCCCTGGAGTCCTGGTGTGGTGCTGTGGGTTAATTCACTGGAATGCAAAGTCAGTTGTAACAGCAAGGTTGGAAGTTCAAACTCATGAGCCACTCCTCAGAAACACTATACAGGGTCACTATGGGTCTCAACCAATTCAATGGCACTTAACAACAGCAGCAACCATGTTCAGTCCAAAGAAAAGTGATCCAATGGAATGGGGGCATTTTTAAACAATATCATCTATATCATATGCAAGAAAATTTTGCTGAAGATAATTAAAAAATAGTCACAGAAGTACATTTACAGGAAGTAGCCAGTAGTTCAAGCTAGATTTGGAAGAAGATTTGGAATGAATATTATTTTTAATGTCAATTATTTCTTAGCTGAAAACAAAGAATACCAGATAGATGTTTACTTGTGCTTTATTAACTATGCTAAGGATTCCACTCTGTGGGTCATAAAAAAAAAAAAAAAAAACTATTAGCAGCATTATTGAATAATGAAAATTTCAGAAGACTTACTGTACTCATGAGGAACATATACCTAGACCAAGAGGTAGTCATTAGAACACAACAAGGGAATACCTTATGGTTTAAAACCAAGAAAGGTGTACGTTAGCATTGTATCATTTCACTATAGTTATTCAATATGCATCCTGAGCAAAGAATCTGAGAAACTTGGTTATATTAAGAACATGGCATCAGGATAGGAGAAACATTCATTAGTAGCCTGCAAACTGCAGGTAACACAATATTCATTGTAAAGAAAACAGAAATCCTCACAACTAGACCAATGAATTGCATCATGATAAATGAAGAGAATAATTTGTCAAATAATTTATTTCAATTGGATTCATAATCAATACTAAAGAAAGCACCAACCAAGAAATCAACTGACATATTACATTTTCAAGTCAGCTACAAAGGAACTCTTTAAAATGTTCAAGAGCAAAGATATCAGTTTGAGGACTATAGTGAGTCTAAACCAAGTTATGGTATTTTCAATTACCTCATATGCCTGTGAAATCATTGGGCAATGAATAAGGAGATTGTAGAAGAATTGATGCATCTGCATGACGGTATTGGTAAAGAACATTGCATGTATAATGGACTGTCAGAAGAATGGACAAATATGTTTTGGAACAAATAAAGCTGCAAATAAATGGCACCAGAGTGGCCATCTAAGACCCAACAATTTCTCTCTCATGTACAAAGGGGAGAGTGATGAAATTAAAGATGCTTAGAATCAATTAGTCCAATGGGCTAATGAAATATATGAGTATCAGTCTCCACAACCTTAAGACCAGAAGAGTTAAGTGATGCCAGGGTACCACTAGCCACTGCTCTGAAAGGGATCACATTATAAGGCCCTTGATAGAGTTAGAGAAAATGTGATACAAAACTTAAAATTATAAAAAATACAAAGATTACTGATCAAAAAGTGAATGGAAGAACTTAAGACTATGGCCCTCTGCCACCCTTCAGGTCTGGAATGGAACTCACCCTCATTACCCAATTTTCAGCCAAGCGGTAGATGGGTATATATGAGGACAGAAACACTAGTAAGGTATGCTCACTATGGAATGGTCAACTACTTTAGATCAAAAGGACAACTTTTACCTGAGGACAAAGTTCAAAAGCCTTGGCAAAGAGAGTAGAATGGGTTAGCTGTTGTTACATGGAAGAGATTGCATGAGATGAATCAAAGTATATGCTTTATTGCATGAAAACCCGATGATTAGCTCAATAAATCTTCACTCAATTCAAAATGAAAATTTTCAAATAAAATGGCCCCAAGCACTCCTCCCACTGACTTCTGGTGTGGTGGTGTAGGATCAGTGTTAGACTAACTTAACAACAAAAGCATTCCTCCCTCAGTACTCTCTACTCAGCTGAGTTTAATAATTCATTGCAATGGTCACTCAGAACTCAGTCACCATACTCAAAGTTATAGGTCACTATCAGTCAGAACTAACTCAAGGGCACTTAACAACTATAACATATTTTGTATGGCTTAATGTCACCTAACATGAACAGGTGGATTATAAAAAAACACAATGCTCAAGACAAACATTTTTTTTACTGGTTAAGTTAACTATTGTTTAGTTTTAAGAAGACTTCAGGGAATATTTTTGGTTTAAATTACAAGATTTTAGTTTATCTCAGGTCATAATTTCAGGGTTCATACTGCCTCCATGGCTCCAAAAATTTTTGATTCAACAAGAATTTGAAACTCTGTACTGCGCTTTTCCAGTTTTGCTCAGGTTTCTTCAACAGCATCTTTGATCAAATTATTCAATAGTTGGGCACCATCCAGTTATTCAGGCCTTGAGGCAAGAGGGCAATTGTTATGGATGCAATAAGCCACACATTCCCTTTCCTCTTTTTATAACTCACTTTCCTTCCTCTGTTGCTATAGGCAAATAAAGATCAATTATATGTGCTTTACTTCAAGGTCACTTTGAACTGCAAGATCAGAGGTTCAACTTCAGTAGCTCATCTTCAGAAACCCTATACAGGGTCACTATCAGTCAGAACTAACTCAAAGGCACTTAACAACTACAATGTATTTTTTATGGGTAATTACAGACATTGCACAACTATGTTTAATTTTATTTTTAAACTCCTGTGATTAAATATAGAGTAAACCTCAAATAGTATTTATAAAATAAGTTTGAAATATGTATAAAACAGAAAAAGTTGATGTACCCACTATTCAGTTGAAGACATAATGTCATCTTATCGTTTACATTTTCTGTGAGTCAAAACATGATCTCTTTCTCTCTTTCCCACTAAGGATTTGTCTTTCTTTGTTTTTTTAAAAAAATGTTTTTAGCTTTATAGTTTTTGTTTCATAATTGTATCCATAAACAACATATTGTTAAAGGTTGTGTGCATCTGAACTTTAAATAAATTAAACAAAATTTTGTGCAATCTTTATAAACATTTACTTTTACTATTAGGTTCTTAAGACCTAGTTACCCTACTGTTCACGACATTGTGTCTAACTGTTATATACTTCTTTTTAGTGAAGTTCAGCAGTCAGATATCAAGACACCACAATTATTGATCAATTCTTCTTTTTATCAGCATTTAAAAAATAATTTGTAGTATTTTTCAAAATAAAACAGTACTGTATACAAGTCTCTGAAACCCATATACAAAAGTGTTTATAGGGTATATACCAACTATTTCCATTTCTGAGTCATAGAGTATACTCATCTCCTACTGTCCTAAATGTTGAAACATGACATTTCTCAAGAAAGACTAACTAACAGCAAAAATTAGTCTTTTCTTCAGGCTGTGCTTCAATCTTAGAAGGGCATGCTCCTTGAGGTCCTGTCTCAGTGTTAGAATGGAAGTCACACTTTTCTTGCAGTGGCCACCAGAGAATCACTGAGCAAGGTTTGTTCAAGGTTTCAATTATTTCATGAAACAGAAACTTCTAGTAGGCTATTTTAGTTCCAGAACTCTGTTAAACTGGCACAGACTTCATCAGATTTGCAATGAAAATTGACAGCTGCCTCTGGCCAATCCTATCTCCATTCCCAGTCTTTTTGTGGATATGACTCTCCAAAATAAGTTTTCACAGCTAATGCTCATATGTGGTACTGTGGGTTAATGTGCTGGCTTGTAAAGTCAGTTTGGACTGCAAGGTCAGTGGATCAAGCTCACCAGGCACTCCTTAGAAACCCTATACAGGGTCACTGTGGGTCGGAACCAGCTCGATGGCACTCAACAACAAAAACAATGTCCATATAGAATAATGTCCACATAGAAAGATACATACAAAGAAAAACTTGTATACAAAGTAGAGTGAAGATTTCAGTTAGTGTTAGAGTTAGAGTTCAGCTTCTGTTTCAGGTTAGAATTTGTTACTCTATAATATTTTGAATAGGAGAATTTTTCTATGTATGTATTTTTCTGTTTGTGTAGTTCTCTGTGTGGGTATTTTTCTTGTGCACACTTATGACAATTGATATTTTCTGTAAACAATTTTTGCATGGGCTTTTTTCTGTGTGTGTGGTGTTTTAATATAGAAACAATAATTTTGAGAAGGAAAAATACATTAGGAGGAACAATTATACCTGATTTCAAGAATTAATATCTATATATACAACGTTGCTATGAGTCAGAACTGACTTGATGGTACTTAGCAACAACAACAACATAGTAGTCATGTCTGTATCACATCGACAGATGGATAGAGACATAGATATATAGAATTTAATAGTTATTATTATGTGTCATAGAGTCAGTTTCAAACCAGAATTATCCTGTATAGAGTTTCTGAGGAGCTGCTGAGAGATTTGAGACTCTTACCTTGTAGTTAGCAGTCCAGTGCTTATCCTAAAGCCCCATATGCCCAACTGGCATTTGAAAAAATAAAAAATCAATTCAATGGAGAAAGACAGACTTTTCAATAAATGCTTATGGAATCATTGGACATTTTTGTGTGCTGGGGGTGGTGGTGGTGTGGAAAGAACATTGACCTAAGTATCGCACCTTATACAAAGGTTAACATGAAATGGCTCACAGGCTGTAAAGAGAAATGCAAAGTTATAAAACTTGTTGTTGTTGTTGTTGTTAAGTGCCATCGAGTCAGTTCCGACCCATAGCGACCTGTAGGAAACAAATATTTACAAATCAGGGCCAAACAAAGAGTTAACGCTGAATGTACAATCCATAAAAGGAAAAAATAATAAATTGAAATTCATAAAAATTTAGTTTCCTTTGTGAAAGACTCAGTTGAAAGGATGAAAAGACAAGATACACTGTGTGAAAATAAAAGAACTCTAAAAACTCAATAAAGAAATGAAGAAATTCAATTATAAAATGGGCAAAATGCGTGAAGAGATATTTAACCAAAGAAGATACACAGATGGCAAATAAACACATGCAAAGTTATTCCACATTGTTAAGTATTTATAGATGAAGTTCTTCAGTTTCCACTTAATCTCTGCAGCATCTGTGATATTGTAAATGTTTTTATTATTAATTTTGTTTATCTTCCTCTTCATTTTTTTCATAGCTGTCAATTGAATGTGTCTTTCAATATTATTATTGTTGACTCTGTTGATATTATCTTAGTTCACTAATTGGAGTTCTTATGCTTAATATATGCTTTTAACTACTTGGCTTTAGTTTCTTACATGTTTTCTAACTTAACTTAGATACTTAGCTCATGAATTCTCAGCTTTTAATCCTTTTATTACCTAAAACTAAAATATTTTCCTATAATATATTATCAGTCATTCATGATTAAGTATATTTTGATATCGTTTAGAAATGTGTCTTTTACTTAACTGTTATTTATATATATTTATCAATTTTTAAATATATTTAATTTTTTGCAAAATTTTTGTTATTAACAGCTGTTTTGCTTTCTGTGTGATAGCACAACAAATGGAAAAACAAAGTAAATGTTGCTTTTGTGATTGATTAATTAATAATGTATACCTGCATGGTGGGGGCAGTGGTTTTGTGCCATGGAATTGGCTCTGATTCATAGGGTTTCTGGGGTTGTAAATCTTTATGGGAGCAGAAAGCCACATCTTTCTCCCACACTATGTAGCATAAGGAATGAAAAGAAATCAGACAAGGTTTCTTTAAAATATCTAAGCATAGATAAAATGAAATAATGCATATATTTATTTGGTTAAAATGTGTTTTTGTTGTTAGGTGTTGTCAACTTGATACCAACTCATAGCAACCCTATGCATTAAAAAAAAAAAAAAAAAAAAAAACACCACTCTCCAATTCTGCAACATCCTTAGGATTGTTGTTATATTTGAGCTCATTGTTGCTGCTAATGTGTCAGTTCAAATCAATAGGGGCGTTCTTTTATGCCTACCCTCCACTTTTCCAAGCATGATGTCCTCTTTAGAGACTGATCACTCCTGATAACATGTCCAAAGTTCAAGAGAGGAAGTCTCCCCATCCTTGATTGCAAGGAGCATTCTGGCTGTACTTCTTAGGAAAAAAATTGTTTTTGTTCTTCTGAAAACCAATGATACTTTCAATATTGTTTGTCATCACCATAATTCAAATGCATTGATTCTTCTTCACTCTTTCTTACTCATTGTCCAACTTTCACATGCAAATTGTATTATTCAAATATATATATATATTTATACCATGACTTGAACAAGGTAGACCTTAGTCCTCAAAATGACCTCCTTGCCCTTTAACATTTTAACGAGGTCTTTTGCAACAAATTTGTCTAATGAAATTTTTCATTTTAATTCTTGAATGCTGCTTAGCTATGGCCCCAAGCAAATTATGAAGTCTTTGCCAACTTCTTCTTTTCTCCTTTTATCATGGTGTTATTTATTGCTCCGACTATGAGGATTTTCACTTTCTTTATATTGAGATTCAATCCATAATGAATGCTGTTGTCCCTGACCTTCATCATTACATATTTCAATTCTTCTTACCTTCAGGAAGCAAGGTTGTACCATCTGCATATCTCAGGTTGTTAATGCCAAGTTCTTCTTCATTTAATTGAGCTTCTCAGATTATTTGCTTGGCATACAGATTGAATAAGGATTTTGAAATGATACAATATGGTGCACATCTTTCCTTATTTTAAACCATTCAATATCTATTCCCTTGTTCTGTTTGAATACTGCCTATGTACAGATTCACCATGAGCACAATTAAGTATTCTTCACAGTGTTATCCATAGTTTCTTATGACCCAAATAGTCAAATTCTTTTGTGTAGTCAAAAAAGCACACACAAGCATATTTCTGGTATTCTCTTTTCTCAGCCAAGGTCTATCAGGTTTCAGAAATAATATTCTTCATTCCAAGTTCTTGCCTGACTCTGGGTTGCATTTCTGCAAACTTGATGAACTCTCCTCAGCAAAATTTTATTTGTGTGTCATATTAGTGCTATTGTTTGATGATTTTACCATTCCATTGGGTACCCTTTCTTGAGAGTGGGTACAAATATGGATCTCTTCCAATCAGTTAGCCAAGTAGATCTCTCCCAAATTTCTTGGCATAGAGCTGTGAAAACTCCCAATGCAACATCAGTTTGTTGAAAGAGTTCCCTTAATTCCTGGAGTTTGTATTAGGTCAAGATCTTCAACATAGCATGTATTCCTTCAATAAGATTGGTTCTTGATCTTGAAAGAGTTGAATATAGACAAAATCTTTTTGGATATAGTGGTGGTTGATGGTTATGTGCCCTGGAGTCAGTTCCGACTCATAGCTACCTTGCACAGGATATCCGAGGCTGTAAATCTTTATGGGAACAGAAAGCCTCATCTTTCTCCCAAGGAATAGCTGGTAGTTTCAAATTGCTGACCCTAAGGTTAGCAGCCCAATTTGTACCACTACATATCGTGACTTTATACTGAAGGAGGAAATCCAAGGTGCATTGAAGGAATTGGCAAAGAACAAGGCACCAGGAATTGATGGAATAAAAATTGAAAGCTTTTAAGAAAGCGAGGCAGCACAGGAGGCACTGACTCATATCTGCCAAGAAATTTGGAAGACAACTATCTGGCCAACTGATTGGAAGAGATCCAAAGTTGTGCCCACACTGCAGAGAGGTGACCGAACGGAATGCGGAAATCATCGGACAATGTCGTTGATATCCCATGTGAGTAAAGTTTTACTTAAGGTAATATAGAAATGGCTGCAAGCATACATTGACAGAGAACTTCCAGAGGTTCAAGCTAGATTCAGAAGAGACCATGTAACTAGGGATATCGTTGCTGATGTTCAATGGATCTTGGCTGAAAGCAGAGAATATCAGAAAGATGTTTACCTGTGCTTTATTGAATATGCAAAGGCTTTCAATTGTGTGGATCATGACAAGCAATGGACAACATTGCAAAGTATGAGTATTCCAGAACACTTAATGTGCTCATTAGGAATCTGTACAAGGACCAAGAGGTAATTGTTTCAAAAGAACATGAGAACACTAAACCATTTAAAATTAAGAAAGGTGTGTGACAAGGTTGTATTCTTTCACCATACTTATTCAACCTGTATGCTGAGCAAATAATCCAAGAAACTGGGTTATATGAAGAAAAACATGCCATCAGGATTGGAGGAAAACTCATTAACAACTGGCAATATGCAGATGATACAACTTTGCTTGCTGAAAATGAATAGGACTTAAAACATTACTGATGAAGATCAAAGAGCACAGCCTTCATTATGGATTACATCTCAGTGTCAAGAAAACAAAAATCCTCACCACTGGACCAATGAACAGCATTCTTATCAATGGAGAAATGATTGAAGTTGTCAAGGACTTCATTCTTCTTGGATCAACTATCAACACTCATGGAAGCAGCAGTCAAGAAATCAAATGGCATATTGCATTAGGTAACTCTGTTGCACAAGACCTTTTTAAGGTGTTAAAGAACAAAGATGTCAGCTTGAGGACTAAGGTGTGCCTGACCCAAGTCATGGTATTTTCAATAAGCTCATATGCATGTGAAAGCTGGACAGTGAATAAGGAAGACCATAGAAGAATTGATGCTTTTGAGTTATGGTATTGGAGGAGAATATTGAAAGTGCCATCAGCTACCAGAAGAACCAATAGATCTGTATTGGAAGAAGTGTAGCCAGAGTGCTCCTTGGAGGCCAAGACGGTCAAACTTCGTCTCTCATACTTCAGATATATAGTCAGGAGGGACCAGTTTTTGGAGAAGGATATCATGTTTGGTAAGGTGAAGGATCAGAGAAAAAGAAGATCCCCAGAGAGATGGATTGGTCAAGTAGCAGCATAGATGGACTCAATAATGGCAACAGTAGTGAGATTGGCCCAGGATTGGGCAGTGTTTGGTTCTGTTGTGAATAAGGTCACTATGAGTTGGTACCATCTCGATAGCACCTAACAACAACAACACATTCCATCCTATTAATATGTCCAAAGTATGAGAAATGAAGTCTAGCCACCCTGGCATCCAAGGATCATTCTGGCTGTACTTATTCGAACACAGATTTGTTTTTCTTTGGGGAGTCCATTGTACTTTTTGTATTCTCTCCCAACACCAAACCCAAATGCATCAGTTATTTCATAGTCATCTTGTCCAACTTTCACATACATATGAGATTATTGAAAATACCATGACTTGGATCAGGTCTACCTTAGTTCTTTAATGAACATATTAGTTCTTCAATATTTTAAAAAGGTGTTTTGTAGCAGAGTTGCTTAATACAATATGTCAATTTATTTCTTGAGAGCTGCTTCCATGAGTGTTGATGGTTCATCATAGAAATATTAAGCCTTTGACAATTTCAATATTTTCTCCATTTATTTGGACGTTGTCCATTGGTCTAGTCATGAGGATTTTTGTTTGCTTTACACTGAGGTGCAATCCATACTGAAGGCTGTGGTCTTTGATCTTCATTAGTTAGTATGTTAAATCCTCTTCACTTTCAGCAAGCAAGGTTGCATCATCTACATATCACAGGTTGTTAATGAATCTTCCTCTAATGCTGGTGCCATATTTTTCTTCATAAAATCCAGATTCTCAGATTATTTGCTCAGCATACAGGTTGAATAAGTATGATGAAAGAGTACAACCCTGGTGCACACCTTTCCTCATTTTAAACCTTTTGGTGTTCCCTTGTTCTGCTTGAACAACTACCTCTTGGTCTATGTACAGGTTCATCATGAGCACAAGTAAGTTCTCTGGAATACTTTTACTCTGCAATGTTGTCCATTGCTTGTCATGATCCGCAAAATCAAAAGTCTTTGCGTAGTCAATAAAATGCAAGTAAACATCTTTCTAGTATTCTCTGCTGTCCACCAAGATCCATCTGACATCAGCAATTATATCCCTTGTTCTATGTCCTCTTCTGAATCTGGTTTGAACCTCTGGAAGTTCTCTATCAGTATATGATTGCAGCTATTTTTGTATTGTTGTTGTTGTTAAGTACCGTGGAGTCAGAAACAATTCATAGTGACTCTGCACAGGGTTTCTGAGGCTGTAAATACTTATGGGAGCAGAACACCTCATCTTTCTCCTGCAGAACCACTGGTAGTTTCGAATTGCCGGCTTTCAGGTTAGCAGCCCGATTCGTAACCACTACGCTACCAGAGCTCCTTATTTTTGCATTATCTTTAACAAAATTTTGTTTGCATACAATATTAATGATACTGTTCAATGACTTCAGCCTTCTATTGGGTCATCTCTATTCGGAATAGACACAAATATAGGTGTATTCCAATCATTTGACCAAGTAGTTGTCTTCCAAGTTTCTTGATATAGATGAGTGAGTGCCTTCCATGCATCCTCAATTTGTTGAAAGATTTCCATTTACATTCCATCAATTCCCAGAGACTTATTCTTTGCCAATCCCTTCAATGCACCTTGAACTTCTTCCTTCAGTATTATTGGCTCTTAAGCATAAGATACCTCCTGAAATGGTTCAACATTGACCATCTTTGTTTTGGTACAGTGACTCTTTATTCCTTCCATCTTCATTTGATACTTTCTGCATCATTCAATATTTTGCCCATAGAATCCTTCAATATTTCAAGTAGAAGCTTGAATTTTTTCTTCAGTTCCTCCACCTTGGAAATGCTTATGGTATTCTTCCCTTTTGGTTTTCTAACACCAGGACTTTGCACATTTCATTATAATATTTGACTTTGTCTTCTCAACCTGCCCTTTGAAATTGTCTATTGAACTCTTTTATCTCCTCATTTCTTCCATTTGCTTTAGCAAGGCTACATTGGGAAGCAAATTTTAAAGTCTCTTCTGACATCCATTTTAGTCTTTTCCTTCTTTCTTTTCTTCTTAATGAACTTTTGCTTTCTTCCAGCATGATGTTCTTGATGTCATTCCACAACCCTTCTGGTCTTTTGTCTGTTAGTGTCTAATGCATCAAATCTGTTCATCAGGTGATCTCTAAATTCAGGTGGGATTTTATTCAAGGTCATATTTTGGTCTTGTGGACTTGTTTTCTTTTTCTTCAGATTTAACCTGAATTTTTATCTATGCAGTTGATGGTCTGTTTCACACTCTGGCCTTGTTTTAGCTGATGAACTGGAGCTTTTCCACAATCGCTTTCCACAGACATAGTCAATTTGCTGTCTTTGTATTCGATCTGGCGACATCCATGTATATAGTCACCTTTTATGTTGTTTAGAAAATGTACTTGCAATCAAGAAGTCAAAGGTCTTGCAATATTCTATCATGCAATCTCCAGCATCATTTATATCACCAAAGCCATATTTTCCAATTATTGATCCTTCCTCTTTATTTCCAACCTTTACATCCTATCACCAATAATTATCTGTACATTTTGATTGCATATTTGTTTAATTTTCAACTGAAGAAATTGTAAGATTTCTTCCATTTCTTCATTTTGACTTTAGTGGTTGGTGAATAAATTTGAATAATACTTGTATTAACTGGTGTTCTTTGTAGTCGTATGGTTCTTATCCTATCACAGATAGCATTGTACTTCAAGCAGATTTTGATATATTTTTTTTTTTACTAATGAATGTGATGCCATTCCTCTTCAATTTGTCATTCCTGGCATGGTAAGTCATATGATTGTGAGATTGAAGATGGCCAACACCAGTCCATTTCAGCTCACTAATGCCTAAAATATTGATGTTTATGCGTTCCATTTCATTTTTGAAATTTTTCAATTTTTCTACATTCTTACTTAGTACATTCTATGTTCTCATTATAGTAGAGGTTTTTAGGTGTTTCTCTTCATTTTGAGTTGTGTCCTATCAGCAAATGAAGGTCCAAAGGCTTTACTGTATTCGCCTCTTAACAGTCAACCCTACCTTAAGAGGCAGCTCTTCCCCAGTTACAGTTTGAGGCCTTCCAAACTGAGGAGTTTATTTTCTAGAACTATGTTGTTGTTGTTGTTGTCAGGTGCCATCGAGTTGGAACCGACTCATAGCGATCCCATGCACAGCAGAACGAAACAATGTTCGATCCTGGGCCAACCTCACTACCACTGCCACACTTGAGTCCATCAATGATGCCACCTGGCTGATCCATCTCGTTGGGGGTCTTCCTCTTTTTCTCTGACCCTCCACCCTACCCAGC
>NW_006408586.1:7210914-7223227 GCF_000296735.1 Chrysochloris asiatica
AATTTTCCAACTACTGGTCCCTCCTCTTTGCTCCCTACTTTTGCATTCCAGTCACCAGTAATGAGCAATACATCTAGAACTATAGCTGACTATATTCTGGTATTCTTCATCATGCTTCATAATTCAATACTCTGGTGTTGACAGCATTCCAGTGTGATTTATAAGGATTTCAGTGACTTAATATTCAGAAATAGTCTGTTTCTTCTTCTTCCTAGTCTATCTTTGTCTGGAAGCTCAGTTGAAACCTCTCTACTATAGATCACCCTGCTGGTATTTAAAATACCCATGATACAGCTTCTAGGATTACAGCAACATACAACCACCACAATATGTCAAGCTGACATATGAGTGGTGAAGGGATAGAGAATACATTTTACAAAAGAAAATATTGGCTTCTTAGGAAAAGGGAGATTTTCCTAATTTGGAGTATTTGCTGTTGTTTTCAGAGATATTCAACAAAAGTTTCACTTAGATTCTAACTTACTGTGCATAGAGTGGAACTAGCCTGTAGATTTTTCAAGTTGTGACCCATCAAAAACTCATCATCCTGCTGATCTTATGTGACACCAAAACTGCCAACTTTTCAGATAGTTGTTGTCATTAAGTGCTGTTGAATTGGTTTCAAGGCTATATCTTTACTAGAGCAGAAAACCTCATCATTAAGCAAGTAGTGAGCATTTCATCATTTGCAACTCCCATGGGATCATGGGATGTAGCTTTAATAATTTGCCTGAGAGATGATTATATTTCAATATAAGTGGATGTGAAGAAAAAATGAAATAATGAAACCTATTTGCCATCATACATACAAACACTTTCTTTTAAAGTATTTACTATTATTCTTAATCTCAGTTAGTAATAGAATTAAAAAAGAAAAACAACTCTTATAGTAAATTTAGGAAAATACTTCATGAAAGAGGACTCAATTGGCAAAAAAACATGTAATAAGTTTAATTTGCATAATAATATGATATTTACCTGAGAACTTTCAATATATGTTGTTGTTGTTGTTAGTTCCCTCCAGTGGGTTCCAACTCATAGTGACCCCATACAGGGTTTCCTATGACCAGTTGGTGGATTTGAACCACTGAACTTGTGACTCAAAGTCAAGTGCTTATCCTATAACACCACAGAAAAAAATCTAATATTTATTCCTTGTTACATCTGTTCTTTTGACATTCCATTTCCCTCTACATAACAGGACCCCAAATGTTAAAACCATCTAAATCTAGCATCACTTCAACCATATCATACTTTTCATAATGATCTCCTAGATCAGGAAAAGTTTACAAATCTGTATACATAGAGAAAATGAAATAATAATGGGGAAATATAAAAATATAAATATTAACATAGATATTTACACAATTATGGCATAATGCTCAGTTCCAAAAAATAAAATATGAAATGATTATAATTCTAAATACAGTATTTCCTTTAAGGAGATGTTTTTGCACTTGATAGGGAAGGTGAAGGCTTTTGGTTATGGATTGAATTGCGTCTTCCAAAAATAGATATGCTGAAATCCTAACCCCTGCACCTGTGAATGTGCAACTGTTAGGGAAGCAGGTTTTCCTTTGTTGTGTTAATAAGATCATACTGAAGTAAAACCCCAATTCTAACAATGGCAATCACAGGTGGTATAAAATAGAACTGCCTCCATAGGGTTTTCTCCACTATCATCTTTTTAGAAGCAGATCACAAAACATTTTTATTTCAGCACTACTTAGTTAGTTCTCACCATCAAACTTTAGGTTAGTTATTGTTGTTGTTAACTGCCATCGAATCGATTCTGACCCACAGTGACCCTGTCATAGAGTTTCCAAGGAGCAGCTGGTGAGCTTGAACCACCGACTTTGCAGTCTGGCATAGTAACCCACAGCACCACACCAGGAGTAGTCAAGCATAAACAATACCACCCAGAGATAGTCCTAATTCTAACCCTTTCTGGGTGGTACCTTATAAAAAGATCAGAATAAATATAGAGATACACAAAGGAGAAAACTCCAAGTGAGGATCCACTTACAAGTAAAGAAATGCCAAGATGTGTCCATGACCACCAGAAGCTGAAACAGACAACAAATGACCTTCTCATACAGAGCATATCCCTGCTGGTACACTGAATTTAAACTCAAGACTCTAAAACTATGGGACAAAATATTTCTTTTTAAATTCTTCAAAACCACTGATTTGTGACATTTTTCTTTCATCAGCACTAAGAAACTAAGACATTCTTATACCTGCCACCACCCAATAAGGTCTGTGAAGAGTTTCCTGAAACTTATTCATGCTTGGAGATAAGTGTTCAACATGGAAGTCATTTCCCTATCATAACCTGGGTTGGATTTGTTGTTGTTGTTAGGTACCAGCTGATAGCGACCTTATGCACAGAGGAACAAAACACTGCCCGATCCTGGGCCAACCTCACTACTGTTGTCACACTTGAATCCATAAATGCTGCAACTTGGCCAATCCATCTCATTGGGGGACTTCCTCTTTTTCTCTAACTCTCCACCTTACCAAACATGATATCCTTCTCCAGTGACTGGTCACTCTTGACAATATGGCTGAAGAATGAGAGACAAAATTTGACCATCTTGGCCTCGAAGGAGCACTCTGGCTTCACTTCTTCCAAAATGGATCTATTGGTTCTTTCGGCAGCCAATAGCACTTGCAATACTCTCCTCCAACACCGTAACTCAAAAGCATCAATTCTTCTAAGGTCGTCCTTATTCACTGTCCAGCTTTCACGTGCATATGAGGTTATTGAAAATATGATTGCTTGGGTCAAGCACACCTTAGTACTCAAGCTGACATTTTTACTCTTCAACACTTTGAAAAGGTATTGTGCAGCACATTTGCCTAATACAATACGTCATTTGATTTCTTGACTGCTGCTTCCATGAGTGTTGATAGTGGATCCAAGAAGAATGAAGTCCTTGACAACTTTAATCTTCTCTCCTTTGATAAGAATGCTGTTTATTGGTCCAGTGGTGAGGATTTTTGTTTTCTTTATAATGAAATGTAAACCATACTGAAGACTGTGCTCTTTGATCTTCATCCGTAAACATTTTAAGTCCTCTTCACTTTCAGCAAGTAAGGTTGTATCATCTGCATATCGCAGGTTGTAAATTAGTCTTTCTCCAATCCTGATACCAGATTTTTCTTCATAGCACCCAGCTTCTCGGATTATTTGTTCAGCATACAGGTTAAAAAAGTATGGTGAAAGAATACAACCTTGTCACACACCTTTCCTCATTTTAAACCAATCAGTATTCCCATGTTCTGTTTGAACAACTGCCTGTAGGTCCAGGTAGAGATTCCTCATGAGCACAATTAAGTGTTCCAGAATACTCATACTTCACAATGTTGTCCATAGCTTGAAATGATCCACACAATTGAAAGCCTTTGCATAGTCAATAAAGCACAGGTAAACATCTTTCCGATATTCTTTGCTTTGAGCCAAGATCCATGGACATCAGCAATGATATCCCTCATTCCACAGCCTCTTCTGAATCCAGCTTGAACCTCAGAAAGTTCTCTGTCAATGTATGCTTGTAGCCATTTCTGTATTACCTTTAATAAAACTTTACTCGCATGGGATATCAAACAGATTATCCGATGATTTCCACATTCAGTTTGGTCACTTCTCTTTGGAACGGGCACAAATATGGATCTCTTCCAATCAGTTGGCCAGATAGTTGTCTTCCAAATTTCTTGGCAGAGATGAGTGAGTGCCTCCTTTTCCACCTGACTTTCTTGAAATATTTCAATTTTTATTCCATCAACTCCTGGTGATTTGTTCTTTGCCAATTCCTCCAATGCATCTTGGGCTTCCTCCTTCAGTATCGTTGGCTCTTGATCATATGCTACCTCTTGAAATGATTGAACATTAACCATTTCCTTTTGGTACAGTGACTCTGTGTATTCCTTCCATCTTCTCTGATGCTTTCCACATCATTCAATAATTTGCTCAGAGAATCTTTCAATTAACAAAAGTTGAGGCTTGAATTTTTTCTTTAGTTCCCCAAGCTTGAGAAATGCTGAGCGTGTTCTTGCTTCTTGGTTTTCTGATTCCAGATCTTTGAACATTTTGTTGTAATATTTGGTTTTATCTTCTTGAGCTTATCTTTGAAATTTTCTGTTCAGTTCTTGGACCTCTTCATTTCTTCCATTTGCTTTAGCATCTCTAGGCTGAAAAGCAAGTTTCAGTGTCTCTTCAGACATCCATTTTGACCTTTTCCTTCTTTCTTGTCTTCTTAATGACTTTTTGCTTTCTTAATGTATGATGTTCTTGATGTCATCCCACAAATCATCTGGTCTTTGGTCTTTAGTGTTTAATGTATCAAATCTGTTCTTCAGATGATTTCTAAATTCAGGTGGGATATATGCAAGGTCATATTTTAGGTCTCGTGAACTTGTTTTCCTTTTCTTCAGCTTCAGTTTGAATTTACATATGAGAAATTGATGGTCTGTTCCACAGTCTGCCCCTGGTCTTATTTTGACTGATGACATACAGCTTTTTCATTGTCTGTTTCTGTAAATATAGTCAATTTGATTTCTATGTATTCCATCTGGTGAGGTTTATGTGTATAGTCATCTTTTATGCTGTCTAAAGAAGGTATTTGAAATGAACAAATCATTGATTTTGCAGAATTCTATCATGCATTCTCCAGCATCATTTCTATCACCAAGACCATATTTTCCAACTACTGATCCTTTTTCTTTGCTCCCAACCTTTGCATTCCAATAACCAGTAATGATCAATACATATTGATTTCATGTTTGATCGCTTTCATATTGAAGATGTTGGTAAAATTCTTCTATTTCATCCTCACTGGCTGGTGCGTAAATTTGAATAATAGTGGCATTTTGGGGGCTTCCTGTAAGCGCATGGATATTATCCTATCACAGACAGTGTTGTACCTCATGACTGATCTCGATATGTTCTTTGTGACAATGAATGCAACACCATTCCCCTTCAATTTGTCATTCCCGGAATAGTCAACCATGTGTTCATCAGATTAAAAATGGTCAATATCAGTCCATTTCAGCTCACTAATGCCTAAGACATCAATGTTTATGCATTCCATTTCATTTTTTGCAACTTCCAATTTTCCCAGATTCATAAGTCTTGAGTTTAAATAATTTATCAGCTGACTTTGAAATCGTAGCTTCCAGGAGTTCTAATGAATCATAAGTGAAGCTGTAAAATCAGTACTGGGCTATGAACCACAGGGTTGGCAGTTCAAACCCAACAGCTGCTTCTTGGAAACCCTATATAGCCACACTGTGAATTAGAACCAACTCGACAGCACTTAACAAAAATAAAACTTTACCTAGAAATGTTATTCTAACATTATGCTGTATAGTATTTTTATCACATACTGCTTGCTGCTTAAGAGCATATATGTTTTGTTGTTGTTTTCTATAGTAGATAATGAGCTATTTAATGAATAACTGGGCTTAGGTCTCCCATTTCTGTGTCATTTCTCTTACTAATTTGCTGTTGTTAAGTGTCGTCATGTCAGTTCTAACTCACTGAGACCCTGTATAAGGATTTCGAGGAGCTGCTGGTGAACTTGACCCATCAACTGTGGTTCACACTGCCCCATAGCACCATACCACCACAGCAGTACTCCTATTAGTTTAGTATTCTGAAAATATTGCATATTGCATCAATATGAAAAACATAAGTTATATCCAAAACATGTCACAGATTTCCATTATATTATTTTAAATGACTGAATATGTAATAATAATAATAAAAAAATCCAAACATAGGTCAATGACTAGAATATGTCATGAGCAAGGATTATGATAAATTTAATTGTGTTTCCTGAGGTCTAAGGGAGAAAAACAGTTAGGAAAATGTTTCATGCTTACTCAAAAAACAATAAAACTAAAACTCCTATTGTGATTCCAATAAATCCAGAAAAGATAGAATTTAAGCAGTTTAATTTGTTGGGACAGCAAGATGAATAAAGTTATATTAAATATTGATTTTGTCATATCATCTCCCACTGTAAGATGTTATAGAAAAATGGAATCTTTAAACAGTAAATCATTCTTATATATGGACTTACAGAAAATTGAAGATTAAGAACATTTGAAGCATAGAATTGATAAAATATAGTTTTTATTCTTCATGTTACTCTACTTTTTCTTTTTTTTCATTTTACTCTGCGATGATTTGGTGAAATTCTGAAATTTTACTTTTAACAGTGAATAAGTTGACAGATGTATTTGGCTGAATGTTTCTGAACTATTTCCAAAGAGAGATAGAAAAGAAAATGATTTTGGTATACAAACACACACACATTCATTCTTCCCTGAGTTACAGAAAGCACATTTTTGTCAGCATAGCAAAGTTAGGTTTTTAATTCAGAATGTTTAAAAATAAAATTTTCATAATGCATGTATTTTCTTTCTTAACCTGATTTAAAAAAGAGAGAGAGAGAAAATAAACACAAATCATTACCAAAACAAAGTCCATTAAATTGTGTTTTAGAAAATGTTTGTATCATCATCAGCAACAAATTTTCTTCAAGGAACTACCATGAGTAATGCTACATATGGTGACTATGTGAGATGTAAACATTTAAAATAATACACATGTTTCTTATTTGCAGACAACCCAAGAGTCTTCTCTTGATATTTTGACCACAAATGGATTTATTAACAGAAACCTCACAGTATAGTAAGGAGGTTAGAGGAGCATGCCTAGAAATAACTTCCCAAATGGCACTGCAGAACTGGACTGGCATGAGAGAAGTTTACTGCTGCAGTGGACAGAGGAACTCAAACTCTGCCCATGAATGGCAGCAGAAGGTATTTGACCCACTGATTTCATATGAAGCACACCTCAGATTCAAATTTTTGCATAGGTATGTCCACTCACTGGCAGCAAAAGGAATACATGTTTATTTTGTTGTATTATATTTTTAATTGAATTTAAGTCTAGAAATGATAATTAACAAAATGAGGAGCTATGAAAGTATGATGAAGGACTTAAAAACTGTTGGATAGCCACAAATGGCAGATGTCTATTTCTATAGACGCCAAATGGTTTCATTATTATTTCCAGATTTTCTTTTTCTAAGTACTTTCACTCATTATAATATTTAAACATCTACCTACTCTGCTATAATAATCTGCTCTGTTTTTGTTTTTTGTTTTTTCAAGTACACTGCTAGGAAAATGCAGCAGAGGGACAGACAGCCTTCACAGAAGATCATGAAATAATTTTTCCATTACCTTATAAATCTGAGTATCTTTATAATATATTTTACATAGTCTTTCCCCCATTAACTAAAGTGTCAATATTGCTTCTAGTTTAAGGCAAAGAAGACAACAAGCTATTAAGCAATTTTTTTCTTCAAGTATCCATTTTTGTAATTCCTACAATTATAAGAAAATATCTATATAAATATTGACAATATTTGCTTTTTTTGCAGAGGATATAAAGTGGCTGTAATCTCTTCTTGATAAATTGCAAAACGTCTATACCAATATTCTTCTCCTTTAATTATAATCATAATGTTTGTTTGAACTGAATCAACAAAGGTAAACATATTATTTATTTGAGCAGAGGAATAATTTTGAGCACTATTAGACAACAACATGTGCTGGATAATCAAAAGCACTGCTTTCAATTGTTCTCTCTCTGCACCTTTCTAGATGGCTTGCCCCTAACAGAACTGGTCATATGAAAAGTAAACAAGTTTACAAAGAAGAGATAATCACACAGGGGTGAATGGTTTTTCTATTACTTCAAGTATAAGTGCACAATAAGTGCCTAATGAAAATGCATATCTTTGTATGAACTATTTGTGATAACACTGCTATGTTTAATATTACTTAACTGAGGAACTGAATATGAGGTTAGCTTGAAGGAAGCTTAGAATAAGTAGACAAGAGAAAAAAGTTAAGAAAGGAAATCTTCAAAGGAATATACCATAGAAAACAAGATAGACATGACAAAATAATACTTAAGAAATGAATTAGTTATTTTATTCATTAATTGGTATTAGTTCTGATAGCAATATTGCAAGACACGCATAGAAAAAAAAAAAACACATAGTTCCTAAGACTTTGGGGGTATTTTAGCAGATATTTTAAAACTACAGCTATATTTTGTGGCTATAGTTAAAAAATATCTGATAACATACCCCCCAAAATATACTATAGCTATGTTTTTTGGGGAGTCCTGGTGTGGCGCTGTGGGTTAATGTGCCAGACTCCAAAGCTGTTTGAACTGCAAAGTCCGTGGTTCGAGCTCAACAGCTTTTCCTTGGAAACCCTATACAGGATCACTGTGGATCAAAGCTGACTCGATGGCACTTCAAAACAACAACAACATATTTTGTGGTGGTGAAGGATAAGTGCTGAAATGATAACCAAAATGTCAGTGGTTCAAACCCACCAGTCAATCCTTGCAAATCCTATACAGGTTAGCTTAGACAAAACCAATTAAAAGGCACTTAACAGCAACAACAGTAAGGGTATTTTACTACATTGAAATTTGCAGTGTTCTAAAAATGGCAAGGTTGGCAGTTCAAGCTCACCAGGTGCTCTTCGGAAACCCTATTCAGGATCACTATGGGTCTGAACCTATTCTACAGCACTGAACAACAACAACAACATAGTTATCCTTTCAGTTTTAAAAACTAAGTTATCCAGGTCCTTATGAGATACAGTATTATGTAATTGGATAACCTTGTTATTGTTAAGTGCCATTGAGTAGATTCCAATCCATAATGACCCTATATAGGGTTTTCAAGGAGCAGCTGGTAAGCTTGAACCACCAACCTTGCAGTTCAAATGACTTTGCATTCTGACACATTTGCCCACAGAGCCATACAGGACTCCATTTAAGGATGCTCTTTTAGTGCTTTATATATATATATAATATATATATATATATTTATATATACACACACACACACACACACACACACACGTATTGTTGTTGTTAAGTGCCCTCGAGTCAGTTCCAACCCATAGCTAACTTGTATAGGGTTTTTGAAGAGTGGATGCTGAGTTTGAAGTGCTGACCTTGCAATTCAAACTGACTTGTGTCCAGTGCATTATTCTGCAGCACCACACCAAGACTCCCGTCTGTATTTATGTAAGTGTATATATATATATGTTGTTGGTGTTAAGTGTTGAGTATGTGTTTTGCTATTTTCAATGAAATATGAATTTTCTGAATTCAAAGCTCAATATTGTGTGTTGTGATTCTATTGTGATTTTTAAAAATGTTAATAACATGTATTTATTCAGAATTCTAAGCTAAATGACAAATTCCAGCTGAGTTGTCAGACCTGAAAATGATGAGACTGCATTTCTGTCGAAAATGAAAAATTCTCCTTGATTTCCTCTTTGGAGGAAGGTTGAACTAATGGAACAAGACAAGAATATGTGGATAAAAGCAGTTCATATTATATATGAGGATTTTAAAACAAGGTTAAAATTCTGAATAAACAAATATTGTTATGCAAATTTTATTTTAACTTTTTAACTGGACAGGATGGAGAGAAATCAAGAGAATTGCCACAGATAAATTGTAGTGGCAAAATTGAAAGCATGGCAATCTTATTTTAGCACTTTCCACTTGGCAAAGTAGATTCCTGGTGTAGTCCTGCAGGAAAAGCACTGGACTGCTAACCACAAGGTCAGTGGTTCAAACCCACCAGTCATTCCTTGGAAACCCTATACAGGGTTGCTGAGTCAGAACTGACTTGACAGCATAAACAACAAGTTGGCTATATTCCAGATTTTAGGAATATAGCCAAGTTGTTGTTTATGCTGTCTGTGATTCTATTTTACAGACTCAGTAAAGATGTTTACACTATAAACTATGAATTGAAGGTGTGTTATGGACTTGACTACAGAAATACGTTTATCAGTGCATAAAATACTTTGCACACCTCTATGTGCTGATCCTAAAATATTTACTGTCTTCATTATATTTAACAAATGAAATGTAGGTTGAAAGTTTGGAACAACTGTGTTCTGTATATAGGTCCATGGACAGAAACATAGGTGAATGAGTATGGGAGGAAAAATGAGAAAGATAGATAGATAGATGGATGGATAGATCTCACAAACATATGAGTTTGCAAAAAGATATTTGTACATGGTAACCACAGAGAGGAAGCGGGACAACTGTTGTTGCATGGAGGGGATTGCAATAATTGAGATGAAACAAAGTATATGATTTGTTGAATGTAAAACTGATGATCTTGTCACTCAATTAGAATAAAAAATAAAAAGTAGGTTGAAGGGATAAATGCCTGCAGAAGAGGGAAGAGTAAGAAGGTGGGTTGGCACCATCATATTTTGATAATCATAATTCTGAGATGCCAGCAAATCTAATCCCTGGCAGAGACTAGCTATACAGAAGATGTTTTTTTTCAGTCACCCCTACTATGAAGTGGTCTGCTTCCCCCTGCTGGATGCATCCAACGTTATTCTTTTAAACAACATGGTATACAAAGATTATAGGAGCTAGCATTTATTATGTGTTATTTTAAAAATATTATGTTTTTAAATGTTTACTGTCTAAACATAATAAAACAATGCTCATTCTAATTAAATCTTGCTCATGATTCCCATGAATATAGCTGTGATCTCTCTGGTCTTCTGAACAATCAAGAGCATGGAAAAACATGATTTATTTTTCTAAGATTTGATTACTCTGTTAGTCTCTGCCCAGTTTCAAAGAATATTGCTAATAAATCATCAATATTTATATCAAATAAAAATAACAAAATGTGAAGGTAGTTCTATATACTTCTGAAGATGGTGTTTTTCCCACTCTAGCTTGAAGTCCTGGTATGGTGCTGTGGGTTAGGTGCTAGACTGCAAGGTCTGTTTGAATCTCAAAGTTTTGGGTTCAAGCTCACCAGCTCCTCCTCAGAAACCCTATACAGGGTCACTATGAGTCAGAACTGACTCAACAGTACTTAACAACAACAAAAACCTTCCCCCAAATAATTTTATGTTCATGGATTTATACCATGTCCAAAAGGCTGTTTTAGCATCCTTGAGGGACTCACATTGTGTTCCTTTTAAATGTTCTATAAGTTTTGGGAAGGGATAAGATCAACACTATAAGGTGAATTGGGTAAAGTATTTCAATGAAATTGCCATGATACAGATCTTGCTACCTCAAAGACTGAGCAGGTGCAGTGTCATGGTGGGAAAAAGCAATTCTCTGAGCAACATTTCTGACAGTTTGTTTTTTGTTTTTTTTTCCTATCAATACAGTTTCAATTTTCTTAATTTTTTTTTTCAATAAGACCCTGTGATTGTCCTGTTTCCTTTAAAATAATCTATCAAAATTACCGATCTGTAATCCCCAAAAGCAGTCACCATAACCTTCTAAGCTGACCTCTCTGCCTTGAATTTAGTAGGTCCAACTGATTTCCGGGGAGATCAAGGATCTGCGGCTCAAGCTTACAAGTTGCTCCCTGGAAACCCCATGGATCTGAACCGACTCGACAGCACTTAACAACAATAAAAACAAGGAAGACAAGTGTATTTCTGAAAGAACTTGTCTGGAACCATCCATTGATTGCAGAGACTTGCATAAATGAATTTTGTTTCGAATAAACTTGTACATGTATGAACTGAAACCCTAATAATAATGTGTTTTAATTTACACTCTTATGTGCCTGCATGCTCCACTTACTCTCAAAATCTATAACCGCATGCATAATCTTGCATTTTAAAGGGGGAAAATCATCATTTTCTTTCTATGGCTTATCACTGTTCTTCTTTCTGTACATTTCTTTGTTTTGTGCTGGAATTTTTTTGCCAGGAATAAAAACATTCTGTGTGCAATGGAGGTTTTTGTTCTTTAACTAATCATATGAATATTTTCCTATAATATCTCCTATAGTAATTTCAGTGTCACAGCCTGACTCTTTATATATTTGTTGTTGTTGTTGTTGTTAGGTTCCATCAAGTCGGTACTGACTCATAGCAACCTTATGCATAGCAGAACGAAAACACTGCCCGATCCTGGGCCAACCTCACTATTATTGCCATGCTTGAGCCCATTGATGCTGATGCTTTGCCAGTCCATCTCGCTGGGGTCTTCTTTTTATATGACCCTTTACCTTACCAAAAATGATATCCTTCTCCAGCGACTGGTACCTCCTGACAATATGTCCAAAATATGAGAGAGAGCGAGAGAGAGCTGTAGTGTGCTGCTGCAGGAGAAGATAAGTACTGGACTTCTAACCTCAAATTTGGTGGTTCAATCCCACCAATCACTTCTTGGAAACCCTATACAGGATTGCAA
>NW_006408586.1:7236282-7238044 GCF_000296735.1 Chrysochloris asiatica
TGCTTTCAGCCAAGATCCATCTGACATCAACAATGATATCCCTCATTCCAAGGCCTCTTCTGAATCTGTACAGAACCTCTGGAAGCTCTCTGTCAAGATATGCTTGTAGCTGTTTCTGTATTACCTTTAGTAAAACTTTACTTGCATGGGATATCAAAGAGAGTGTCCAATGACCTTGTTGTTACCCGCCCAATGCTTATCTAACAGCTCCACTGTGCACCCCAAATTGAGATTAAGTAGTATAGACTTTGATTGAATTTTGAAAAATTTGAAAATGAATTATCATGTAAAAGAATAATGATACATTTTCAATTTCCTTAAATATTTTACAACATCTAGCACATAGCAGGTGCTCAGCAAATACTGATTAAATAGATGACTATTTTAGAGTAGCTTCAATAACTCAGATTTAATAGCAAAGCATAAAAAGTAAAAAGTTATGACTCAAACTACAATGATTATACTAGATATTTTTATTAGAAAATAGCTTTTTGCAAGCTATTCTATATCGGATTTGTAAATACTGTATTTATTTGCTTGAAAACAGATCTCAAAAATTTTCACTTAATGTGTTTTAATTAATTCAAATTTCAGTGATATTTCCTTGAGCAAGTGAAAGTCAGGTACAGTCCTGGCATGGCACTGTAAGATAAGCATCCAACTACAAGGTCGGTTTGAATGACAGGGTCAGAAGTTTAAACTCACCAAGACCCCTCACAAACCTTATACAGGGTCACTATGGGTTGGTACCAACTCGATGGCACTTAACAACAACAATGATATATTGGCAATATAGAGTCCGGTGATGTTAACGTAATAATATACATTATGATTTCTTAAATCCAGGGGATTTAATGACAGACGCATAGAACAAGGGTATAATATTGAGAAACCAAAGCCAATCTATCCCTTTATGATCATCTGATCTTCAACAAAGGATCAAAGTCCATCCAGAGGGTAAGAAACAATGTCTTTAACAAATGGTGCTGGGAAAACGGATTACCACTTGTAGAAAAATAAAACAGGATGCAGTTGTCACACCATACACAAAAGCTAACTTAGAATGGATGAAGACCTAAATATTACATTTGCTGGAAGATAATATAGGGACAAAACTAGGGGACCTGGTTTGAGGCATAAACAGTCTATCAAACACAATAAAAAATGTATAAACAACAGATGATAAATTAGATAACTAAGATATCCTAAAGAAACCCTGGTAGCATAGTCATTACACAATGGACTGCTAACCAAAAGATCATTAGCTTGAATCCAACAGCCATACTAAAGGCTTCATTACTAAGTATTTGAAGTCTGCATCACTTTCAGCCAGTAAGATTGTATCACCTACAAATTAAAGGTTGCTAATGAGTCTTCCCAAGGAAATGAAAACAAGTCCACAAGAGACAAAATATGACCTTGACTATATCCCACCTGAATTTAGGGATCATCTGAAGAACAGATTTAATACATTAAACACTACAGACCAAAGATGAGAAGGGTTGTGGGATGACATCAAGAACATCATACATGAAGTAAGCAAAAAGTCATTAAGAAAACAAGAAAGAAGGGAAAGGTGTAAATGGATATCAGAAGACACACTGAAACTTACTCTCCAGTGTAGAGATGCTAAAGCAAATGGAAGAAATGAGGTGCCAGAGCTGAACAGAAAATTTCAAAGGTCAGCTTGAGAAGATAAAGCCAAATAGTACAACAACATGTGCAAAGATCTGGAATCAGAAAACCAAAAAGGAAGAACACG
>NW_006408586.1:7238857-7242969 GCF_000296735.1 Chrysochloris asiatica
GGAAGAAGTGCAGCCAGAGTGCTCTTTGGAGACCAGGATGGCCAAACTTTGTCTCTCATACTTCAGACATATTGTCAAGAGGGACCAGTCGCTGGAGAAGGACATCGTGTTTGGTAAGGTGAAGGGTCAGAGAAAAAGAGGAAGACCCCAATGAGATGGATTGGCCAAGTAGCAGCATCCATGGACTCAAGTGTGGCAACTGTAGTGAGGTTGGCCCATGATCAGGCAGTGTTTCTTCCTGCTGTGCATAAGGTTGCTATGGGTTGATACCAACTTATAGCGACCTTATGCATAGCAGCAGCATCAACAACAATGGGTCTTCCTACTATCCTGATGTTCTGTTCTTCTTCATATAAGCCAGCTTCTTGAATTGTTTGCTCAGTATACAGATTGAATAAGTATCATGAAAAGTTATATCTCTGGCACACACCTTGCCTGATTTTAAACCATTCAATATCCCCTGATTCTGTTCAAACAACTGCCTCTTGGTCTATGTACATGTTTCTCATGAGAAAAATTAAATTTTGCTTCAGCTTCTTATTTTTTATTAAAAAACAAACAATAACAAAAATAGCTCTATGAAATTTCTAAGATTTAGTTTTCCTGGATTAATATTTCATACTTCTATGTTCCAATTATTAATGGGTATTTTCAAGTGTTTATCCTCATTTTGAGTTGATAATACTTTTTATCCTATTAGTAGAACTAAACATAACAATTGTGAGGACGACACAGGACCAGTTAGTGCTTCCTTCTATTGTTCATGGTTGCTATGAGTTGGACGCTATTCAACGACACCTAACAGCAATAACAACTACGTTAATGCCTTGCATGCCATCTTTCCTCTACCTGGTCAAATACTTTTTTCATGGTGTTCTGTGCCTACTGATGGTAAAAAAAAAAAAAAAAAAAAAAAAAAAAAGTTCTTCAAATCTTATTCATACTGCAAATGTAAAGACTACAGCATATAATACAGAGATGTCTTCTTTTCCTCAAGAAATATCACTTCTGTGTGGGAATTTTTTATTCTCACATTTATTAAATGACCCTAGTTCACAGTTATTGGTATACTGGGTACTTTGACAGATATTACCCCAGATTGTGTTCTCTTGCTAATTCTGGCTATATTTCTAAAATACTCATAGTAATGGAATATGAAATTAATTTACTTCAAATCATGAAAAAAGTAGCATTGACAATCTGAACAGTAAATCTATTTAAAATTGAGCTTTTTAAATTTTTCACAAAAGCAATACAATAAATACAGCTAACTCAGTAAATAATCAACACTTCTTAAATTAGACACTTGCATGTTTTAAAAAGAATAGTTGGATTATAAATAAATGACTTTTAATAACAGCTTTTATTTGTAAGAAAGGAACTGTTACTTGCTGAAAATTTATTCTTTCTTTTCCATGAGATTTATATATATATTGCTTTGTGACATTTTTACTTTAATAGCATTGCTTTATTACTGAAAATTTAAACATTAATAAGTGAACATGGGAGTTTCAAAAATTACATCAAAATGCAATTTAAATATAATTTTCCAGGGATATTTTACAGCCAGCTCATAACTGTTTGTTTATGTGAGAGAAAATGAAGTAGAGAGATAAACTACAAAGAGAGGTAAGGGGAAGGCAGAGAGAAAGCTATATTTACAACACATTCTCATTGGTTTCCCGAAAGACCATTTTAGGATTAATGCCCAGCACCATATTCAACTATCATCACTGGAGACATGGAATAATTTGGGTGCCTGAGATGGAAAAATCTTTTCTTCACTGAAACCACTTATATAGGCATGATTGCATATGTGCTTTCAAAACAGTATTTCCAGTAAATCTTCCAAACATGACAGAACTAGACAATATACGAGGGTAAGTAAAAAATTATCTGCATTTTGGCTGTAGCAATCATGTTAATCAACTTTGAAAAATAATCTCCTTGTTCTTTAATACGCTTTGTCTGTCTGTCAACAAGCTTTCGTAGTCCCTTGTTAAAAAAATGTTTTGGGCTGAGTAGCAAGCCACAAATGCACTGTTGTCTTTACTTCATCAGAGGTGAATCTTTGCCATTGAAAGGCTGATTTGAGGGACCAACCAGTGCAAGTCCAATGGAGCAAGATCAAGATAATAGGGAGGATGCTTTAAAACTTCAAAATTAAATTTTTGCAGAATGTCAACTGTGTGGACAGAGGTGTCTGTCATCAAGACCACAACTCTTTTAGATAGCAGTCCTCTGCCTTTAATCTGAAGTTTAGGCTCAGTTCTTCAGTGCATATCTCACTGTAACGAGCACTGCTGATTGTTGAACCTTTTTCCTGATAGTTTTCCAGTATTGGCCCTTGAGAATCCTAGAAAGCTGTAAGCATCTATTTTTTAGCTGATGGTTGACTTTTGAATTTTTTTTTGGTGATTCAGGTTGTTCCCATTTCATACTCTTCTGTTTACACTCAGTCTCACAGTGATGAATCCATGTCTCACCACCAGTAACAATTTATTTCAAAGAAACTATTACCTTCCTTTGATTATCTGTCCAAATTTTGTTTCCAGCGATCCAAACGCTTCTGTTTATGCTCTTCCATGAGCTGTTTCAGTAACCATTAAGCACAAACTTTTCAAAACCCAAGTCTGTTGTGGGTTATTTCATAAGCAGAGCCCTAGCTGATTTGCAAATGATTTGCCACATAATCCACTGTCACTCATCTATTCGACAGAATCATTTCACGTGAACACTCAATGCTATCATCAGCTGTGGACATAGATGGGCGTTTTAATACAATCAGAGTTCAGATAATTTTTGAGTCACCCTTATATATCAAACAAGTTTAACAACACCAATCTGGTTTTGCCAGGCTATCTTAGATATCATACCTACTTCGTCAATAACACCACTCATGTCTGTTTGTTGTAGTGTGATGGCTTGCATATTGCTGTGATGCTGGAAGCTATGCCAGCAGTATTTTAAATATCAGCAGGGTACACATATGCTAGACAGGTTTCAGCTGAGTTTCCAGACTAAGATAGGAAGAAGGAAAAGCAGAATATTTCTGAATGTTTAGACACTGAAAACTTAATAGCAGTGAAATACTGTTAGATATCAATATTGACACATGATGACTACTACCAGAATATATCAGATATAATGCCAAAAGATTAGCCCCTTATGTTGGAAGTCACTCAAAATATGGTAGCAGAAAAGCTGCCTCATCAAAGTAGAGTTGACCATGATGACACAAATTCAGTAAAGCTGTTGGGAGCTTCATTTGCTGATGGGGCAAAACTCAAAGTAGGAGAAACAACTGAAAACATTAGTTAATAATCAGGACATAGAATGTATGAAGCATGAATCTAGGAAAATTGGAAGTTGTCAGAAAGGAAATGGAACCCATACAGATCGATCTCCTAGGCCTTAGTGAACTGAAATAGATTGGCAGTAGCCATTTTGAATCTGGAAATCTTGTGGTTTACTCTGCAAGAAATGACAAACAGAAGAAGAATAGTGTTGCATGCATCATTAATAAGATCATTTCAAAATCTATCTTGTAGTATAATCTTGTCTGTGATAGGATAATACACATATACCTAAAAGGAAGACCAGATCATACCATTATAATTGAAATTTACACACCAACCACTAAAGCCAGTGATAATGAAATTGAAGAATTCTACCAACTTCTGTGTGAAATTGATCAAACATGCAGTCAAGATGTATTAATAACTACTGTTGGTTGGAATGCAATTGTTGGAAACAAAAAGGAAGGATCAGTAGTTGGAAAATATGGCCTTGGTGATAGAAATGATGCTGGAGATTGCAAGATAGAATTTTGCAAGTCTAATCCACTGCAAATACCTTTTTTAGCAACATAAGAAATGACTATACACATGGACCTCACCAGATGGAACACACAGAAATCACATTAACTACATCTGTGGGAATAGACGCTGGAAAAGTTCGATATCATCAACTAAAACAAGGCCAAGAAAGACTGTGGAACAGACCTTCAATTACTCATATACAAGTTATAGCTGAAGAAAATTAAAACAGATCCACAATAGCCTAAATCTGATGTTGAACATATGCACTTGAATATAGTAACATGAAAGAAA
>NW_006408586.1:7243329-7245306 GCF_000296735.1 Chrysochloris asiatica
GATCAACAGCCAATGACATTGAAGGGAGAGGTCCAAGATGCGCTGAAGAACAACACTCTGGGAACTGATGGAACACAAATTGAAATATTTCAACAAACTGATGAAGTACTGGAAATACTCACTAAGCTACACCAAGAAATTTCAAAAGCAACTACCTGGCCCACTGATTATAAAAGACCCATATTTGTGGCCATTCCAAAGAGAGGTGACCCAATGAAATGCAGAAATCAGTGGACAGTATTATTAATATAACATGCAAGTAAAATTTTGCTAAAGAAAAATTTAAAAACAGCTGCAACAGTACATTGTCATGAACAGCCATCTGGATCCGGTCAAGCCGGATCCAGATGATCACATGGAATAAGGGATATCATTGCTAACAGTGGATGGATATTGACTGAAAAAAGAAAATGTTGTTGTTGTTCTTAAGTGCCGTCGAGTCAGTTCTGACCCATAGTGACCCTGTATAGGGTTTCAAGGAGCAGCTGGTGAGCTTGAACTGCCAATCTTGTGGTTCAAACAGACTTTGCAGTCCAGTGCATTAACAAACACCACCACACCAGGACTCAGAAAGAAGGGAATAGTGCTACGTTGACTGTGATAAAGCTTTGGGCTGTTTTGATCAGTAAAAGCTATGGAAAGTACTGAGGAGAATGAGTCTTCTGGAACACTCAATTGTGCTCATAAGGAATGTGTACATTGACCAAGAAGCAGTTGCACAAACAGAACAAGAGAACACTAAATGGTTTAAAATCAGAAAAAGTATGTACGAGTGTTATATTCTTTCACCGTACTTTTCAATCTGTATATTGCACAAATAATCTTAGGAGCTGGGAATACAGGAAGAATGACATGCTATCAGGATTTGAGGAAGACTCATTAACAACCTGTCATATGCAATAATACAACCCAGATTGCTGAAAGCAAAGAGGACTTAAAATATTTACTGCTGAAAATCAAAGCTCACAGTCTTAAGTATGGGTTGTAGCTCAAGGTGAAAAAGAAGAAGAAGAAAAAAAATCCGCATCACTTGACCAATAAATAACATCATGATAAATGGAGAAAAGATGGAAGCTATTAGACTTCATTTGTTTGGATCCACCATCAACACTCATGGAAGTAGCAGTAAAGAAATAAAAAGACATATTAGGCAAAATTGCTGCGCAAGACCTCTTTAAAGTGTGGAAGAGCAAAGCTGTCAGTTTGAGGACTAAGGTGCATCTGACTTAAGCCATGATATTTTCAATAGTTTCATAAACATTTGAAAGTTGGATAATGAATAAGGAAGATTATAGAATTGCCACCACTCATCTGTCAGTTTGTTGTACTGTGGTAGCTTCTGAGTTGCTGTGATTCTGGAAGCTATGCCACTGGAATTTGAAATACCAGCAGCGTCACCCATGGTGAACAGGTTTCAGATGAGCTTCCAGATGAAGACACACTAGGAAGAAGGGCTGACAAACTACTTTCAAATATTTAGTCATGAATACCTTTTGAATAGCAAGAAACACTGTCAGATATAATGTTGGAAAATGAGCACCTCAGGTTGGAAGGCACTCAAAATGCAACTGGGGAAGAGCTGCCTGCTCAAAGTAGATGACGTGATGACCGTGAAGACCATGATGATGTAAATAGAGTGAAGTCCCAGGGAGAAAAGCCTGTGGGATCTTCATTTGCTGATGAGGCACAACTCACAATGAAGAGTAGCAGCTGTAAACATTCATTGAAAATTGGAACATGGAACATACAAAGTATGAATCTGGGAAAATTGGAAGTTGTCAAAATGAAATGGAACAAATAAACATCAATATATTAAGCATTAGTGAGCTGAAATGGACTGGTATTGGCCATTTTTAAT
Organism: Chrysochloris asiatica; assembly: GCF_000296735.1. Lineage (NCBI taxonomy): Eukaryota > Metazoa > Chordata > Mammalia > Afrosoricida > Chrysochloridae > Chrysochloris > Chrysochloris asiatica. Next base: position 7,245,188 of record NW_006408586.1, read on the forward strand.
CTGAATACCACATGGTTTACTATTCCAGGAATGACAAATTGAGGAGGAATGGTGTTGCATTCATTGTCAAAAAGAACATATCCAGATCAGTCATGAGGTACAATGCTGTCTCTGACAGG
>NW_006408586.1:7246861-7248273 GCF_000296735.1 Chrysochloris asiatica
GCTCCTGAGGAATCTGTACATGAACCAAGAAGCAGTTGTTCGAACAGAACATGGGAACACTGAATGGTTTAAAATGAAGAATTCTTTCACCATACTTACTCAACCTGTATGCTGAACAAATAATTCAAGAAGGTGGATTATACGAAGAAAAACATGGCATTAAGATTGGAGGAAGACTCATTAACAACCTGCCATATGCAGATGATGCAACCTTGCTTGCTGAAAGCGAAGAGAACTTAAAACATTTACTGATGAAGATCAAAGAGCACAGCCTTCGGTATGGATTGCATCTCAATATTGAGAAGAAAAAAAAATCCTCACCACTGCACCAATAAACAACATTCTCATCAATGGAGAAAAGATTGAATTTGTCAAGGACTTCATTCTTCTTTGATCAACTTACAACACAGATCTCTTTGTTCTTTTGGCAGTCCTTGGTACTTTCAATATTCTCCGTCAACACCGTAATTCAAATGCATCAATTCTTCTGCAGTTTTCATTCTTCACTATTCAACTTTCACATGAATATGTGGTTATTGAAAATACTATGGCTTGGGTCAGGTGCACCTTGGTCCTCAAACTGTCATCTTTGCTGCAATGAATTTACCTAATGCAACCTGTCATTTGATTTCTTAATGTTGCTTCTATGAGTGTTAATGGTTGATAAAGTCTTTGACGAGTTCAATCTTTTCTCCATTTAGATGGATTTTGCTTGTTTCTCCAGTGATGAGGATTTTTTTTTTCTTTACATTGAAATGCAATCCATAGCAAAGGCTGTGGTTTTTGATCTTCATCCATAAGTATTTTAAGTTCTCTTCGATTTCAGCAAACAAATGTGTTTCATCTGCATATCACAGGTTGCTAAAGATTCTTCCTCTAATCCTAATGTCACGTTCTTCTTCATATAGTCCAGCTTCTCAAATAATTCTTCATATAGTCCAGATTGAATGATTACGGTAAATGAATACTACCACCATGGCACACACCTTTCGTAATTTGAAACCACTCATTTCCCCCTTGAGCTATTCTAATGTCTGGTTCATGGTATGTGTACAGGTTTCTCAAGAGTACAATTAAGTGTTCCTGAATATTCATTCCCTGCAATATTGTATATAGTTTGTCATAATCCACACATTTGAAAATCTTTGCATAATTAATAAAGCACAGGTAAACATTTTTCTGATGTTTTCTGCTTTCAGCCAAGATCCATCTGATGTCTGTAATGATATCCCTTATTTATCGTGTCCTATTCTGAATGTGGCTTGAACCTCTGGAAGTTCTCTGTCAATTTATGATTACAGCCATTTTTGAATTATCTTTTGTAAAACTTTACTCACATGGGATATCAATAGTAATGTCCGATTATTTCTGCTTTCTCTTAGGTCACCGGTCTTTGGAATGGGCATGAATAC
>NW_006408586.1:7249873-7251294 GCF_000296735.1 Chrysochloris asiatica
TCACCATCACTGGTTTTAGTGGTTGGTGCATAAATTTGAATCATAGTGGTATTAACTGCTTTTCCTTGTAGGCACATGAATATTATCCATCCAGCATTATACTTCATGATAGATCTTGGAATGTTGTTTTTGATGATGAAAGTGACACCATTGCACTTTAATTTTTAATTTCCAGTATAGTAAACCATATGATTGTCAGATACACAATGGCCAGTACTAGTCACTTTCAGCTTACTATGCCTAGGATATTGATTTTATGTATTCAATTTCATTTTTGACAACTTCAAATTTTCCTAGATTTATACTTTGTAAATTCCATGTTCTGATTATGAATTGACTCTTTCAGCTGCTTCTCATCAGTTTGCGTTGTGTCCTGTAAGTTAATGAATGTCCTGAAAGCTTTACTCCATTCTTATCATCACTGTCATCTTTACTTTGAAGAGGCAGCTCTTGTTGAGTGGTATGTTGAATGCCTGAGGGGCTTATTTCTGGCACTGTATTTGACAATATTCTGGTGGTGTTTGCAAACTTTCAGTATTCAGTATTATGGTATTTTCATATAGTGTTTCACTACTATTCATCAGATTTTCAGTGAGTAGACATTCAAAAGTAGATCACCTCTCCTTCTTGCTACTCTGCCTTAATCTGGAAGCTCAGCAGAAAGCTGTCCACCATGGATATACCCTGCTGGTATTTAAAATACTAGTGTATAGCTTCCAGCATCAAAACAACACACAAGTCTCCACTGTATGACAAACTGGCAGACAAGTTGAGGAGGAAGTTAAATAAAAGCATGAAACTTTTAATAACCTCTCTGTGGAGTTCTGAAAAGGATACTTTTTATGTTATGCTTTGAGTTTCTGCCATAATGCTTTACAAAAAATCTACAAATTTGTTCCAATGCAATTGAGAAAACAATTTGTGCATAATGGAAATTTCAAATTTGCTTATGTCATTTCATTTGAGAAGCTTTTAGGTGAAGAAAAAGCTGCATACTCTAAACACAAAATGTACATATGCACACATCTCAAACATCTATCAAGTACCTAAATTTATTTTATGAGATATGTGTTATACATTACTACATCTGGTGTTATAATTTTCTATTCTATTTCACAAAACTTTTCTTCCACCATTTCACAAAATTTCACAAGCTGCAATCTATCTATGACTCATTTCCAAAAACGTGTTAGTTCTCTCACAAGTAAAAGTGCCATATTTACTGAGTTGTTGTTGTTAGGTGCCATCAAGCCAGTTCTCAATCATAGCAACCCTTTGCACAACACAACAAAACACTGCCTAGCCCTGCAGCATCCAAAGATTGTGGCTATGTTTGAGTTATTGTTGCAGATATGGTCTCATTTTATCTCCAAGAGTACATTCCTCGTTTTTTGTGCTGAAACTCTTCTTTATCAAGCATG
>NW_006408586.1:7253528-7276677 GCF_000296735.1 Chrysochloris asiatica
TAAATAAATAAATAAATAAATAGAGAGAACAGTCAGGTGATTTGTGCTGGCTGGCCAGATATGACATAGCCATCATTAACTTTTTCAAAAACATTCGGAGACAGACAGTGGCTTGGTGGTGCAGAGGCATACTGGTGACTTCTGGTGATAAAGGTGTGACTGCTTTCTTGTTCCTCACACTTCCCTGGTGATCAGAGGTGTGGCCTACGCCCAATCCCATACACCCCAAGCATAGCTCCCCCTTTAGGGTCTTTAAGTGCTTTAGGGTGTGCATGAACTACATCTGGATTGGGTGCCCAGAACAGACAACATCTAGGCCTATATGAATTCAGTCTAGGGCCAGGAACACCTAAACCTCATCCCTTGCTCACCTACTTTGTGATTCCCTTGGCTGGCAGTAACCCAGAGAGTTTATCCTCTCTGGATCTGGCACCTGCCCTGGCTTTTTCCTTTCATTATTTTTGTTAATTTATTCTTTCTTCCCCTTCTTCCTCTCTTTACTTCCCTATGCTTTTTATTCTTTTATCCCTGCTTTCCTTTTTACTTCTTTTCTTCTGTTTCTCTTTCCCTCACGCTTCTTTTTCATCTTGAGTTTTTTAATGTGTGTGCATGTGCATGATTTTTCTTTATTATTCTCTGGTCTCTTTATCTATTCCTTGCCTCTCTTTTTAATTATGTTTAGTGCTTTTTCTCCCTTTTTATTTTCTCTCATATTTTTCAATTCCATGTTTATTTATTTGTTTCTCTTCCCTGTTTCTCCTTTTGGTTATTGTAATCTTTTCCTAGCCCTTGTTATTTCCTTCTTTTCCATTTACTAGGTTCTTTTTCACTATTGTTTGCTTGTTTGCTTGCTTACTTGTTTGTTTGCTTGCTTGCTTTTTCTTGAGTGTATGCTCTCTATTCTTGCCTCACCCAAGGCAGTACAGCAACCATGCCCTTACAACTCAACCAAAACCATACCTTTTCCAGATGCATCCACTGAAAAATATCAAATACCAGCTGCTTTACATTTGATCAATGACAACAAGCCAAACGCATCCTAAATTTAGCTGCACAAATGGTGAACAAAAAATGGTGCACACATTTCCATTCTAACCACACCCACCAGGAAATAGTTGGTTAGGGCCTAATAACATACTGACATGTAATCATCAACTAAATTAAAATACAATGATACAGCAATGTCTTGAAGGCAACAGGAATTTTCTGTTCACAAGAAGAAACAAGACAGAGTAGTTCAAACAAATGAGTTAAAGGCAGAGATAAAGAATATTTTAGAAGAAAAAAGGATTTGAAACTACCTGAAAAGGATATCAAAACAATGATATTCAGGTACCTTCAAATGATAGACAGAAAGGTTGAAAAAAGGATTTGGACTACCTGTAAAAGATTTCAAGAGAATGATATTCAAGTACTTTCAAACTATTGACAGAAAATTTAAGGGGAAAAAATTAGAATTCAGTAAAACACTACTGGAACAAAAACAACAAAAAAAGCATACTAGATAAAGAATTATGGGCAATATAAAGGCTGCAAACAGAAACATAGAAGATTAATACTAAGTTTTCAGAAACGGACAATACGTTGAAAGGGCAGAAAGGTAGATTTTTGCCAAAGGTTTCGTTTATAAACATAAATTAGTGAGCTTAAAGATAAAATCTCTCAATAGTAATAAACTACAGGAACAATTGGGAAAAAAAGAATGAAAACAGCCTAAGACTCATATGAGGTAGCATGAAGAAATATAATATATGTATGGGTAACTGGATTTCCAGAGAAAGGAAAGACAAAGAAAAGCACAGAAAAAAACCTGAAAAGTTGTTGGAAAAAAACTTTCCTAATATTACGGAAGATGAGAAAATAAGGTTTGAAGAAGCTGAGCAAAACTCAGACAGGATAGACCCCAAAAGAAAATTATCAAGACATATGATATGTTTGAAAATTTTTCAGCTATTATTTCTTGGATTTTTTTTTTTTCTACTCTTTTCTTTTTCCTCTTCTTCAGATACTACCACTATGTATTTTTCTGAGACTCTACTCACTTTCCTTCATTCTTTTTTCTTGCTCTTTGAATTGCATAATACCTAGCAGTCTGTCTTCAAGGTCACCAATATATATATATTTTTTTTTTTCTGTCAGTACAAATCTACTGTTGTGTTGTATTTTTTCATATATTTCAAGGTAACAACGCACTGTTTCCTGAACGCACCTATTGAATTTAGCAGTTTGGTCAGCATTTAAGTACATGATTTTTGTTATTGTTGTTCTGTTTTCTATGAATTTTTTATTGTGAATTGAGTTAGGTTTACGTAGTGTAACATGTGTTTTACATAAATAAACCATACACTTCATTGCATCTTTATGACTGCAATCTCCTCAATGTAACATCACTTATCCCACTCCCTTCCTGTTTTTCTTGTTTCTCTTCTTCCTTTTCTGATTCTTCTGAACTTTGTCCTCATAATTGCTGCCCATTTGATCTTTAATTTGACCATTTTATGCTGTATATGGAATCATGGTCTGGTGCTATGGCTTAATGCACCAGACTGCAAAGCCATTGGAATTGCAAGGTTGGTGGTTCAAGCTCACCTGCTGCTTCTTGAAAACCTATACAAGGTTGCTATGCACCGGAACTGAATTGATGGTACGTAACAACAACAACAACAACAATGCTGTTTATAATTCACTGATTTTTTTTTCCTATATACCTATCATATAGGAGCTCTGGTAGCATAGTTGTTACGAGTCAGGCTGCTAATATCACAGTCAGCAGTTTGAAAGCACCAGACTACTTGTGGTTCCATGGGAGAAATAAAAGGCTTTCTGCTCCTGTAAAGATTTACAGCCTACGAAACCCTATACAGAGTTGCTCTGAGCTAGAACCAACTCCATAGCATATAACTTCCACCATACCTACCACGGACTCCTGGTATGGTTCTGTAGGATAAACACTGGACAGCTAACCAAAATGTCAATGGTTTAAACACACAAGCTGCTCTTCAAAAACTGTGTACAGGGCTACTATGAGTGAGAACTGACTTGACAGCGCTAACAACAACAATACATACCTATATATTGCTTGGCTGTAAATTGATCGATGGGTGTGAGTTCAATTACAGACCTGAAGAGTGGCTAAGGGACATGGTCTCAGGGTTTTACCAGTCTCTATTTGACCAGCAAACCTGTTTTTATTGGTTTGTTTGTCTTTAATGATTTTGGCTTTTGTTCTACACTTTCTCCAACTCTATCCAGGACCTTTTGATATCTTTTAGAGCAGTGGGCAGTAGTAGCCAGGGACAATCTTCAGGTCTCAGGTTCACGGAGACTGATATTTAAATGTTCCATTTGTCCACTGGACTAATTGTCTACAAGCATCTTCATTTTCATCCCTTTTCCTTCCTCCAGATAGTGAGAAACCAATAATTGCCCCTGAAAAGCTACTCATGAGCTTTTCAGATTCCAGTCACTTCTCACCAAAGTAGAATGTAACACATTGTCTTTGGGTACTGTGTTATGCCAATTGACCATAGTGCACCATGAGAATATGGTCCTAAGCCCCAAGGCCCAACAACTCATTCCTTCATGATGTTTGTTATGTCTAAAAAGTTTTCATCATTTTACCTCTCTGTATGCTCCACCACATTTAAGGATATATTTGAAGCAAAGATAAATACCTATGTATATATACATTTGACAGAGAATATTTGTATATATATATATCTATTGCTATACCATCTACTCCTCCACACACACACACCTGTTCAGCCTGAATGTCTATCCATGCATGTACCCATAGATCACCATTATAGTTGCTGTTGTTAAGTGCCATGGTGTTGATTCCTACTCATAGCAACCCTGTATAGGGTTTCTGAGAAGTGGCTGATGAGCTTGAACCACTGATTTGCTTATCCTACAGCACCACACCAGGGCTTAACCATTATACAGGACTGTGTATATAACAGCATTTATCTCTACTGCATATAACCTTTGCACTTCTCCTTATACCTTCCCGTGCCTGCATCATTTTTTGTCAACCACCCTCTTATTGTATACTGCCTTCTCCTCCACTGAAGTTGAAACTATATCTATCCTGTATTCAATGAATTACTGCCATGTCTCTTCAAAACATGGTAACCATCAAAGAATGTTTCTATTAGAATGAAAACTTTTTCTTGAAATTTTTTACAGTAATAGTCTCAAACATCTCATACAATATTTGTCCTTTTGTGATTGACTAGTTTCACTTTCATAATGTCCTCCAGATTCATCCATGTTATCAGTTGTTTCACAGATTAATGTGTATGTACCAAAGTTTGTTTTTCCATTCTTCCATGGATGGACTTCTTCAAAGTTTTATACAGAGAGATACCTTTTTTTTTTTTTTTTTATCCCTAGTCACAAATACATATCTGTCTCATCTGAGACCACATAGTGCATTTTCTATTTATTTCATTTACAGTCAAGTTCAATTGTTACCACTAACTAGTAACCCTTGATTACACAGGCATATGAGAAGAGGTCTATTTTTCTACTGAAATAAAGAGGAAAGTTAGGCTACTATTTAGCCTATTTCTTATTTATTTATTTATTTATTTTAGCTTTTAATTGTGAATTGAGTAATGGTTTATAGAGCAGATCATCAGTTTTACGTTCAACAAATCATATGCTTTGGTTCATTACAATGATTGCAATCCCTTCCATGTACCAACAGTTAACAGTATTTACCTCTATTCACTTTAACATTGCATTCCTCCCTGTGTCTCTTGCTACCTTCATCTTTCCTCTGCTAACCTCCCTCTTATTGTATATTGCTTTCCCGCTCGCCCATGTTAGTATTTGTCTACCCTCTAGACCTTGAATAACATTCCCATATCCTTCTTCTTCCATAATCATCATAGATTGTTGCTTTTATCAAGTAAACTTTTCTTAACTATTCACAACAATGATCTCATACAATTGTTGTTTTGTGATTCACTAATTTTACTCAGCTGATGTACTCCAGATTCAATCATGTTATGAGGTGTTTCACAGACTCATCATTGTTACTATTTAACATTGCATAGTATTCCATTGTGTGTGTATACCAAAGTTTGTTTAACCATTCTTCTGTTGATGGACATTTAGGCTGTCTCCATCTTTTTGATGTGTCTCTTATAGACAGTATTTTGACGGATCCTGTTTTCTTATTCATTCTACTCTTTGTCTTTTGATTGGTCAATTTAATCCATTTACATTCAGTGTAATTATTCAATTTAGTGTAATTATCAATCAGTATTTTGCTGTGTGCTTGTGTGTGTGGTGCTACCAATTTCTTTGCCCCACATAATTTTCTACAATAAGTTCATTTTGTTTGTGGGTTTTCTTTTCATTTTAAATTCTGCTGTTTTAATGCTTACTAAATCTTTCTGATTTTCCTATTTTTAAATATTTTAATGTATAGGTGTATTAATTTTTTTAGGTAACCCTACAATTTACTAATATAGTTTTTTTTTTTTTTTTTATCTAAAACAGTCTATTCTATCTTGAAAGTTACTTGAATTCCTTGGTTTTTTTTTTTAATTCTGTATGTACAATATTTCCTCTTTTTGCTTTATAGTTTACTTCATTATAAATTGGAACTTGTCTGCCATGGGTGACCCTGTTGATATTCAAAATACTAATGCTATAGCTTCCAGCATCACACCAACACACAAGCCACTACAGTGCAACAGTCTCCTATAGAACAGAACAGAATCCTGATGTGGTGCTGCTGGAAAATGTACTGGACTTCAAGGTCAGTTTGAATTGCAAGGTGGGAGTTTCACTCACCAGATACTCCTCAGAAGCAGGGTTGCTATGGTTGGAACAGAATTGCCACCACTTAGAAAAAACAAATACAACAGAATAGTAGCCAAATGGATTTTTATTTGGGCATTACTTTCACTCGCTAGGAAATCCATAGTGAGGAGTTTACAATCAGGGGTGCTTTTTCCCATTTCTTATATGCAGTTTCTTGTTACACTTTTTTGTTGTATGTTTTTATTGTGAATTGAGTGATAGTTTACATGGAAGACCATCAGCTTTACATTCATCCAATTGTATTTCATTTCATTGCAATGATTACCACTTTTATATGCTAAACTTCTGGGAGACAGCCAAGGTAGCAGTGTCTTGCCAGTTCACAAAGATATTCTTTATCCTGATTTGGTACATTAATGTATTTTTATTGGAAAAGAATAGGAAGAGGGTAAAGAAAAATAATTGATGAAAGAGGAGAAGAAAGTAGGGATCATATGCTTAGGATCACCCTCAGACTATATGTTTAGGTCAGGCAGGACTTTCCTAGGTAACACTGACTTAGACATGTTTGGTCTGTTTTACTGAATCTCCATTATTTAAATGATATGTTCAACTCTCACACATATATTTCTTCATGAAGAGTAAGTGGAACATATATACATCAATATTCTAGACATTAGTGAGCTGAAATGGACTGGTGTTGGCAATTGTGAATCTGACAATTACATTGTTTACCATGCCAGGAATGACAAATTGAAGAGGAACGACATCACATTCATAAACAAAAAGAATATTTCAAGGACTATCTTCAATTGCAATGCTGTTTGTGATAGGATAAGATCCATACACATACAAGGAACACTGATTAGTACCATGATTACTCAAATTTATGCACCAACCACTAAAAACAGTGATGATGAAATTAACAAATTTTAAGAACTCCTTCAGTTTAAATTTGACCAGACATGCCATTAATATATATAGATAATTACTGGTGATTGTAATTAAAAGGTTGGAAACAAAGAAGAAGGATCAGTAGATGGAAAATATGACCTTGGTGCTAGAAATAATGCTGGAGATCACATGACAGAATTTTGTAAGACCAATGACTTTGTTGCAAATTCCTTTTAAATAACATAAATGGTGATAATACATGTGGATTTCACCAGATGCAATACAACAGAAATAAGTGACTATAATTGTGGGAACAGACAATAGAAAAGATAAATATCATCAGCCAAAACAAGACCATGGGCAGACTGTGGAACAGACCCTCAATTACTCATATGCAACATCATATACAATTGTTCATAATCAAGTTCAATTTAAGAAAATTAAAACAAGTCTATGAGACCAAAGATTTGACCCTGAACATACCCCACCTGAATTTAGAGATCATATCAAGACAGATTTGATGCATAAGATGCTAATGACTGAAAATCAGAAGAGTTGTGGAATGACATCAAGAACATCACACAGGAATAAAAGCAAAAGGTCATTAAGAAGGAAAGATGTAAAGAAAAGACCAAAATAGATGTCAGAAGAGACTCTGAAATTGTTCTGTAGCATAGAAATGCTAAAACAAATGGAAATAATTAGGAGATAAATGAGCTGAACAGAAAATATCAAAGCACAGCTCAAGAAGGCAAAGTCAAATATTTTAATGAAATGTGCAAAGACTTATAGTTAGAAAACCAAAAAGGAAGTACATATTCATCATTTCTCAATCTGAAAGAACTGAGGGAAAAAAATCAAGTCTCAACTTGTAATTGTGAATGATTCTTTGCGCAAAATATTGAATGATACAGGAAGCATCAAAAGAAGATAGAAGGAATACACAGAGTCACAGTACCAAAAATACATGGTCAATGTTCAAACATTTCAAGAAGCAGCATATGATCAAGAGCCAATGATACTGAAGGAAGTAGTACATGGCATTGGCAAAGAACAAACCCCTGGGATTTTATGGAACACACACATGCACACAAAAAAAGAAGATCTCAGAGATACATTGACAAAGTGGCAACATCAATGGTCTTTAGTGTTGTGAGGATGGTACAGGGTTCAGCACTAATTTGTCCTGTTTTGTATGGGGTCACTAGGGTCAGAAACGACTTGATGACACTTAACAACAGCAGGTTAATTAAGGTAAGTAATAGGACTATTGAGTTATATTCTCCTCTACAGAGTCCTAGAATAGCACTGCAGGATAATGCACTTGACCTCAAGGTCAGTTTAAAATGCCATTTGTTCTTGTTAGATGCTGTTAAGTTGATTCAGCATATTAGTGGCTTTATGCACAACAGAACAAAATATTGTCCAGTCATGTGCCATCCTCACAATTGTTTTTAAGCTTATAGAGGAGGATATAACACAATAGTCCTGGCCTACCCAAGGTATCTATTGTTGTTATGTGCCTTCTACTGAAGGCACATATCTCTGTCTCAAAGTATAGTGATCATGTGTAGGTTTTCCTAGAAGAAGCTGGTGTTCTTGAACTACTATCCTTGTAGTAAGTAGTCCAGTGCTTATACTACAGAGTCACACCAGTACTCCTATTACTTACCTTAATTAATCTGTTGTTTTTAAGTGTCGTGAAGTTGGTTCGGACCCTAGTGACCCCACAGAAAACAGGACAAAACAGTGCTGAGCCCTGTACCATCCTCACAAGTGTTGCAACACTTGAGACCATTGTTGTTGTCGTCACTGTGTCAATGTATCTCATTTGAAGTCTTCCTGTTTTCTTTTCACTGATCCTCCACTCAACCAAGCATGATGTCATTCTCCAAGAACTGGTTTTGCCTGATAACATGTCAAAAGTATGAGAGACAAAATCTCGCCATCCTGGCATCTATCAAACATTCTGGCTGTACTTTTGCCAGCACAGATTAGTTTGTTCTTCTGGCAGTCAATGGTACTTTTAATTTTCTTCTCCAACACCATAATTCAAATGTAATGATTACCTTAATTAGTCTGCTAACTAAAAGGATGGTGGTTTCATATCACCCAGGGATCTTAATTAACTGGGGTTGCATAATCATAAAATGAGAATTTGTTGGCGTGAGTGGTTGTAATATGCTAAACAAAGATAAGAGATTTTATTTATTTCTGTTCCTGGTATAAAAACTACTTTTCATCTGTTTCAGTTTCTGGTATAAACACAGTTTCTGGCAGTCCATGGTTTCCTTTGCCACTTATGTCTGTCTTCATATAGTTTATCTTCCTGTGTGAGTCTCTGTATCTATTATGGTCTTTTTATAAATAAAAAATTATTAGATATAGGATACACTCTATTAATGAGAACTAATTTACTAAATGAAATAAAATCCTTATATACAAACATGGTCATATTTATAGATACAAAACTAAATCAAATTAAACTCATTGCCATTGAATCAATTCTGACTTATAGTAACCCTTTGTTTAGTTTTCTTGACTTTGTTTAACATTTTCCTATATGACCTTACATGCATTTTAACATTTTTGCTCATTAATGAGTATTAAGTTTCAATCTTTCAAAGCATCTATAAATATATACACATACATCTATACTTACATACAAAAGGAGTTCTGCGTACAATCCTCTGGATAATCCGCCTATTTATCTTAAACTCAAATTGCTAGTCATGAATAGGGTTAAGATTGTTTCCCTTTCTTTGTATTATTTTTTTGACCGTGTTTAACATTTATTTATAAACCTCACATGCACTAACATTTCAGCTAAGTAAAGAATAATGAGTTTGAATTTTCCAATATATATATAAATATATGTATATAAATACACACAATAGTAAATATAATATGAAATCTTGACATAATGCAAACAAACCAAATCTATTTCCTTAATTTAAGTCTGATTCACAGAAACTCTGTAAGATAGAGTGGAACCATCCCAGTGGGTTTCCAAGGTTTCAGTAAAGATTAAATATGTTAACTTCAATAAATATTGTTGTTATTAAGTGTCATCCAGTCAATTTGGACTCATTGTGACCCTGCACAGGGTTTCCGAGGAACAGCTGGTGGGTTTGAAGAACCAACCTTTTGGTTTTCAGACCAGTGCTTATCCTGTAATACCATTCCAGGAGTCCTACAAACTTGGAAACCCTACGAGGTAGTTCTACTCTGGACATGCAACTGACTTGATGCAGTTGATTTCATTTGTTGGACTTGTGTAACAATTTCTTATTATATGTATGTATGCATGCTTTGAAAGATCCAAACTTAATATTCATTAATTAACAAAAATGTTAATGCATGTAAAGTTGTATAAATAAACTTTAAACAAAGTCAAGTAAACTGAACAAAGAAAAATAAACAATCTTATCCCCATTCATAAGTAATGATTTGACTTTGAGACAACAGATATAGAATATCTAGAAGGTTATATGGAACTCTTTTTGTATTTATGGCTACATGTATCTGCAAATATTTATATGTGCTTTGAAAGATTAAAACTTACTATTCATTAATTATCCAAAATGTTAATGCATGTTAAGTTTATGTTAATAAATATTAAACAAAGTCAAGTAAACTAAACAAAGAAAGAGAACCAATCTCATTTCCATTCATGACTAGGGATTGAGTTTGAGACAACATAGCCTGATTATCAGAGGATTGCAGGTAGAACTCCTTTTGTTTCTTCCACTAGTCATATTTAGTTATTCTCTAATTTTGTTGTGTCTCAGGATCATCAGAGGAGCTCCTGAAAATACAAATATCTGGTCATCACAGACTTACTGAAATAGAATCTCAGCAGATGGAAACCTGGCAGCTATATTTTGTCAAGTTTTCCAAGTGATTCTGATGCTTCTCAGGTCTGATTATGATCTAGTTAATTATATTTTAAGATTTCTTGGCAAGTTTCCCAACTTCTTCCTTGTACCCTGTGTTGCTTATAATAAATTATGGCTCAGGGAAGGAGTTAAGTTCTCTGCTATATGCAATATTGCATAATTCTGGGTTGTGTATCTTGATAAATAAAATGATGTCTTGGTTCTTTCAAGTCTGGAGTGGTTAGAAAATATTCAGAGGTGTTTTTAGCTAATGATGTTACAAAAATATACGATGCTAAAATTTTCTCACCTTCTTGGACACTGGAAAGAAAGAGCTTTAATGGACTCTATAAATGTGGACTAAAATGTACATTTGTGAAGACATTCCTATTTGTTCTTATAAAGATATTTCTCTGAAAAAATATTTATGTTGCCATTATGTATAGATTTTCCCAAAACAATCAATGTCTTTTATTGCTAAGGTCGAGAAATTTTATCAATTTCTTTGCAATATAAACAACTACAGTGGTGCTGTGGGTTAAGTATCGGGTTAATAACTTCAAGGTCAGTGGTTCAAGCCTATCAGCTACTCCATGGGAGAAAGGTAAGACTGAAAGATTTATTGTCTCAGAAATCCTATGTAAAAGTTCTATGTGGCCAATTTGAATCAGAATCCATTTGACAGCAATGGCTTTTCTTTGTAATATGGAGCTTATAATAGCTTAGAAATTCTTTGAAGATGGTACATAGTTTTTACTTTCCATTATTTTAATCAACTAGCAAATAAAAATCACAGAGGGTAGGTTAGGCTTTTTCATATCTGTTGTTTGGTGTTAACTCTACCCATGATTATAAAATCTTTTATAAAGATAGTGTGCTGAATTGCAAAGTAAGTTTGAGCCACAAGTTTGGAGGTTCAAATTTACCAGCTGCTCCTCAGAAACCCTATACAGGCTCGCTATGGGTTGCAACTGAGTAGATGACAATAACAACAATAAGTATACATATTGTCACTTTGTGGCTCTGAAATATAAGCACTGGGCTATTAACTGCAAGGCCTATTGTTCAAAAACATAAACTTCTCTTCAGAAAACTTATGCAGGGTCACTATGAATTGGAACACATCAACAGCAATAACAAAAATAAATTCTCATTTACTGAGTATATAATTATCTGACATTTAAAATTTATGGCAATAGTAAAAAATCTACTATTCAAATATTTTGCACGTTAGTATTTATCATTTGGCACTAACAAATGCCAAGGTGTGAGGCAAGATAACATTGGCAGTTTTAGTTAAGGTTATGTGTTAACTTGTCTAATCCATGATTCTCAGTGTAATGATGTAATTTGCAAGTTATAAAATGATGTACCACCACTCATCTCTCAGTTTTTCATACTGTGGCTTACATTTTGCTGTGATGCTGGAAGCTATGCCATTGGTATTTTAAATACCAGCAGGCTGACCCATGGTGGACAGGTTTCAACAGAGCTACCAGACTATGACAGGCTAGGAAGACGAAAATGCAAAGTAGTTCTGAATGTTCAGCCACTGAAAATCTTATGAATATCAGCTGGATGTTATCAAATTTAGTCACGGATGATAGAAAACATTATAAATAGTACCAAAATATTATCAGATAATGTGAGAGAACATAAGAGCCTTATGTTAGAAAACATTCAACATGGATTCTGGAAAGAGCTACCTCCTCAAAGTAGAGCTGACAAGGATAACGTAAATGGAGTAAGGTTTTAGGACATTAATTTGTTACTGGGACATGAATCAAAATGAGGAAAAACAAATATCCATTAATAATCAGAACATGGAAAGTATACATTTTGAATCTAAGTAAATTGAAAGTTGTCAAAAATGAAATAGAATGCATAAAGATAGATATCCTGGACATGGATTGGTATTAGACACTCTGAATCTGACAATCATGTAGGTTACAATGCTAGGAATGATAAATTCAAGAGGAATGGCAGAGTATTCATCATCAAACAGGAAATTTAAAAATCCATCTTGAAACACAACACTTTCTGTGATAGGATAATATTCAAATGCCTATGAGTAAGACCAGTTAACACCACTATTATTCAGATTTACTCAACAACCACTAAAGTCAGTGATGATGAAATTGAAGAATTTTACCAACTTCTTCAGTCTGAAATTGATCAAACATACAATCAAGATATATTGATAATTACTGATGATAAAACTGAGAATGTTGGAAACAAAGAGGAAGGGTCAGTATTTGGAAAATATGGTTTTGATAATAGAGATGATGCTTGAGATCACATGATAGAATTTTGCAAAATTCATTACTTATTCATTGCAAACACCTTTTTTAAATAACATAAAATGTGACCATACTTATGGACCTCACCAGATGGAATACACAGGAATCAATTTGGTGTCATCTTTGGGAAGAGATGGTGGAAAAACTCAATATCTTCAGTTAATATGAGGCTAAGGAGAGATTGTGAAACAGACTATTAATTGTTTATATGAAAGCTTTGGCTGAAACTCAAGAATACTAAAACAAGCCCATGAGAGTCCAAATATAACAATGAACATATTAAGAGACTATTGCAAGAACATAAGACACTAATGGCCAAAGACCAGAAGATTTGTGTGACTGAAAATCAGAAGAGTTGTGGAATGACATCAAGAATTTCATATGAGAAGAAAGCAAAAAAAAAAAAAGACAGGAAAGAAAGAAAAAACAAAATGGATGGCTGAAACTTGCCCTCCAGCATAGAGAAACTAAAGCCAATAAATGAAATGAAGGCATAAAAGAACTGAACAGAAAATCTCAAAGAGCAGCTCTGGGAGACAAAGTCAATATTAAAATGAAATGTGCAAAGACCTGGAGTTAGAAAACCAAAAGAAAAGAACACCCTCAGCATTTCTCAAACCGAAAGGGCTTATTAAAAAAATCAAGTCTTAACTCAATATTGAGGGATCCTACGGAGTCCTGGTGTGGCGCTGTGGGTTAATGTGCCAGACTGCAAAGCCGTTTGAACTGCAAGGTCAGAGGTTCAAGCTCACCGGCTGCTCCTTGGAAACCCTATACAGGGTAGCTAAGGGTTAGAATCAACTCAATGGCACTTAACAACAATGGAGTCCTGTGGGTCAATACTGCAGGATCTGTGGGTCAAGCTCACCAGTCACTCCTCAGAAACCCTATACAGGGGTGCTCTGGGTCAGAACTGACTCAATTGCACTTAACAACAATGACAACATGGATAAAATATTGAATGATGTAGAAAGCAGCAAAAGGAGATGTAAGAAATACACAGAGTCACTGTACCAAAAAGAAATGGTCAATGTTTAACCATTTCAAGAGGTAGGATATCTTCAAGAATCAGTGGTACCTAAGGAGGAATTCTAGGCTGCACTGAAGGCATTGATGAAAGGCAAGGCTTCAGGAATTTATGAAATACAAATTGCAATCTGAAAAAGCACTGGAGGTGCTCACTTATCTATGCCAAGAAATTTGGAAGACTGCTACCTGTCCAACTAACTGGAAGAGATCTTTATTTCTGCCCATTCCAAAGAGAAGTGCCCAACAGAATACAGAAATCATCAACCAATATAATTAATATCACATACAAATAACATTTTGCTGAAAATAATTAAAATGGTTGCAACAGTACATCAACAGGGAGCTGACAAAAATTTTCAAGTTGGATTCAGAAGAGAACATGGAACCAGGACTATTATTGGTGACCTAAGATGGATCTGCATTGAAAGCAAAGAATACCAGAAAGATGCTTCCTTGTGTTTTATTGACAGTGCAAAGGCTTTCAACTGTGTGGATCATGACAAGCTATGGATAAAATTGCGAATAATTGGTATTCCAGAACACTTAATTGTGCTTATGAGACTCTTGTACAAAGACCAAGAGGCAATCATTAGAACAAAACAAGGGGATACTAAATGTTTTAAAATCAGGAAAAATGTGTGCCAGTCTTGTATTCTTACATCATACATAATTAATCTATATACTGAACAAATATTCTGAGAAGCTGCATTGTATGAAGAAGAATGTGGCATCAAAATTCAAGGAAGATTCACTAACAACCTATGATACAAGCTTGTTCGCTAAAAGCAAAGATAACTTAAAAAATTACTGATGAAATCAATGATGATAGCCTTCAATATGAATTGCACCTCAATGTGAAGAAAATACAATTCTTGTAACTGGACAAATGAATAACATAATGATAAATGGAGAAAATATTGAAGTTTTCAAAGACTTCATTTTGCTTAGATTTACAATCAGCACTCATGGAAGTAGTTGTCAAGAAATCAAAAAACATGTTACATTAGGCAAATCTTCTTTACAATGTTCAAAAGCAAAATGACAGTTTGTGGACTATGGTGCACCTGACCCAAAAATAGTAATTTCAATAGCTTCATATCCATGTGAAAGTTGGATAGTGAATAAGAAAGGCCAAAGAAGAATTGTGCATTTGAGTTATGGTGTTAGGGAATATTAAAAGTATCATGGGCTGCTATAAGAACAACCAAATCTATGTTGGAAGAAATATAGTCACAATGCTCCTTAAAAGCAAGGATAGCATAACTTCATCTGCTATATTTTGAACATGATTTCAGGAGAGCTGTCTGTTGAGAAGGACATCAGGTGAGGAAGAACCACAGTGAAATGAATTGGCACAATGACAACAGTAAATAAGCTCAAGCGTAACAAGAATTATGAGGATGGTGCCAGACTGGGTAGTGTTTAGTTCTAGTGTGCATAGGATCACTATAAGTCAGAACTGACGCAAGGGAAACTAACAACAACAGTAACAAACGTAATAATGAATGTGACTTGGAAGTTACATATTTACTTAGTTGTCTTTCATTTTGTGATCAGATGAGGACATTCTTCATTTTAACAAACACCTATTTCTGCATAACAAACTGATCATTGAACCTAACCATATTGATATGTGAGGAGTGGCTATAATTTTTGTTTGTTTGAACTGAAAATGGGTAGTGTGGCAAAACAGAGTAAAGCAGAAATTGTATGTGTGGAGACAGATAATCAAAGAACAATATTGAGTTATCTGAACTGGAACAAATTCTTTAAGACCAAGCTAGTCTAAAGAAGACATTATGGTGCTCTGGGTCACTAAATTGAGCACCATAATAAGTTTTCTTATTTCCCTTGTTTAAAATCATAATTGATCCTGAATTCAAATTATGAACTGAATAAATCATGTCAGAACCAAATGACAACAGTTAAGAAAAAGAATGAAGAAAAATCTGGAAACAAATCAGTGGCATGAGTCAGATTTAGTGTATATCATAGCCTTAAGAACCATCATTTTACTGACAGTTTGTCATACTGGGGTGGCTTCTGTGTTGTTGTGAATCTGGAAACTATGCCACTGATATTTTAAATACCATGTTGTGCTGCAGGATAATGCACTGGAATTCAATGTCAGTCGAAACTGCAAGGTTGGGGTTTTAAAACTCCCAGGCGTTCCTCAGAAATCTTATGCAGTGTCACTATGGCTCAGAATGATTTGACAGCACTTAACAACAACATCAGCAATGGTCAAAGATGTTGGACATGTTTCAATTGAAATTTGAGACTAAGACAGACTAGGAAGAAAGTAAAAGGTCATTGAGAAGACAAGGGAGAAGGAAAAGACCAAAATGTATGTAGGAAGAGACTGAAACTTGCTGTCCAGTGTAGAGATGCTAAAGCAAATAGAAAAAATTAGGAGAGAAAAAGCTAAACAGAAATTTTCAATTGGCAGCTCAAGAAGACAAAATCAAATATAATTAAATGTGCAAAAGACCTGAAGTGAGACAACCAAAAGGGAAGAACACACACAACATTTCTCAAGCTGAAAAAGAGTGGAAAAAGTTCTTGTCTTGACTTGCCATATTGAATAATTCCATGTACAAAATATTAAATAATGCAGAAACATCAAAAAAAGATGGAAGAAATACATAGAGCTACTGTATCAAAAGGAAAAGGTTGATGTTCAACCATTTCAAGAGGTATCATACGATTAAGAGCCAATGATACTGAAGGAAGGTATCCAAGGTGTACTGAATGCATTGGCTAAGAACAAGGCCCCAAAAATTGATGGACTAAAATTGAGATGATTCAACTGAGGTGGCACCAGAGGCACTCATTCATCTATGCCAAGAAATTTAGAAGACAACTACTCAGCCAACTGACTGGAAGACATCCATATTTGTGCCTATTCCAAAAAGAAATGACCCAAATGGAAAGTGGAAATCATTTGACAATATCATTAAAATCAAGGGCTATTAAAATTTAGCTAAAGATCATTTAAAAAACAGTTGCAGCTGTACATTGACATGGAGCTGCCATAGGTTGAGACCAGATTCAGAAGAGAATGTGGATCAAGGGATATAATTGCTGATATCAGGTGGACCTTGGCTGAAAGCAGAGAATACCACAAAGATTTTTAACTGTGCTTTATTGACTAAGTAAAATGTGTGGACCATGAAATGCTATGAGCAACATGTTGGAGAATGAGTACTCCAGAACACTTAATTGTGCTCATGAGGACATGAACATAGTCCAAGAAGCAGTAATCCAAAGAGAATGAGGGACCATTGAATGGTTTGAAATCAGGTCAGGTGTTTGCCTGGGTTGTATTCTTTCACCATACATACTTCTTCAATCTGTAAACTGAGCAAATAATTTGAGAAGTTGGATTATATGAAGAAAGCGAAATTAGGCTTGGAGGAAGACTCATTAACAACCTGTGATATACAGATGGTATAACTTTACTTGCTGAATATGAAGAGTACTTAAAATACTTAATGATGAATATTAAAGACCACAGCCCTTGGTATAGGTTACACCTCAATGTAAAGAAAAGAAAAATCATTGCAACTTGACCAATAAATAGCATCAATATAAATGGAGAAAACATTGAAGGGGATGAAGATGTCATTTTGTTCAGATCAGCCATTAACATTAATAAAGCAGCAGTCAAAAGATGAAATGCATACCACGTTAGGCAATTCTGCTGCAAAAGATCTCTTTAAAATGTTCAAAAGTAAAGATATCAGTTTGAGGGCGAAGTTGTACCTGGCACAGCCATGGTATTTTCAGTAGCTTCATATGTGAAAGTTGGACAGTGAATAAGGAAGATCTTAGAAGAGCAGATGCATTTGAACTATGGTGTTGGAGACTATTAAAAGTAACATCATAGAGGAAATAAATCTGTGATGGAAGTACAGCCAGAATGATCCTTAGAAACCAGGATGGCCATATTTCATTTCTCATACTTCAGACACATTATCAGGAGGAACCAGTCCCTGGAGAAATACATCATGGTTGATAAAGTGAAAGACCAATCAAAAAGAGAATCACCCCCAATGAGATGGATAGGCACAGTGGCAGCAGCAATGGGCTCAGGTGTAGCAATGATTCTGAGGTTGGCTCAGGACCATCAGTGTTTCATTCTGTTGTGCGTAAGGTGTCTATGACTTGATACTTATAGCCTTTATACTCAATGGCACCTAGCTACAGCAACAATAGCAACATAGCTTTATGAAAAGCAATATTTTAGGGCAGAGACAAGAATAATTTTAATCATCAGTCTTAAAATATAACAAATTTCCCACAAAAAAAGAGTATTAAAGTTCTTCACTGTTAAATATTATCCAGCTTCATAATTTTCATCAGAAATAGAAAGGTGTTAGTCCTACAATCAACCTATTCAAAGGACCTGCATAATTCACTTAGATAAAAGATGCTGTCTCTTTTCTCCTCACCACAATATTTTCTACTGACTCCCCACATTCTATGTCTTTTTAAAAATACCATTAATCTTCTTTTAAGTGTTCATTTTCTTTCTATGAAAGGAATATATTAATTTTGAAAACAGCGTTTACTTTATTTCTTTCATTATTATAGACCCTTCCATTAAGTCTTAATGACATCTATAAGGTATTTACTTTCTTAGATTAAAATTGTATGATCAAATTTTTATTCATTGTTTGTACAGTAGTGTACAGGCATGTGAAGCTACAAACATTTTTGTAATTCATCTCCTATATTTTTATGAAAATATTCTTGACACTTTGTCACTATAATCCTGAGTAACACCATTTTTCTTCCACATTATATTCTTTATAATATGTGTATGGACTTTTCTTTCTCTACTTCAAAGATCTAGTTAAAGGGTTTTTTTATTGTTTAAGAATGATCACATACGCAAATGAACAGTTACAAACTTTGGAAACTTATAAATAAAGAATGTCTATGGTGCTATGGGTTAATGCACTGGACTGCTAAAGTCTGTTTGAACTGCAAGGTGGTTCAAGCTCACCAGTTGTTGTTGTCATCAGGTGCCATCAAGTCAGAACCAACTCATAGTGACCCCATGCACAGCAGAACGAAACAATGTCCAATCCTGCGACAACCTCACTATCGCTGCCACACTTGACGCCATCAATGATGCCACCTGGCTGATCCATCTCGTTGGGATCTTCCTCTTTTTCTCTGACCCCCACCTAACCCAGCAAGCTCAGCAGTGGCTCTCTGGAAATCCTATACATTTTTTTTCTTGGAAAATTTTAGCTGGTGATAGGTGTCAGAACAAACTCAACAACCCTTAACAAGAACAACAATATTAATTAAAATGCAGACATTGCCAGTTAATAGCTGTGTGAGACTATTGAAAGTTCTTAATCTTTCTGTGCCTCCATTTTCATTTCTGCTCATAACACAATTTGTTTCAGAAGTTTGTTGTGGAGAGTAGAGATTAATTTTAATACTAAAATTAAATGCTATGAGTCACAGCTCCCTATGTGAACAATTTTCTCATTTTTAATGCAGGATGTTCTATGATTATGAAAAATCAAAAACCTGTTCATGTTTTCAAATTTCTAAAATAAAAACCACAGTTTTACTCCAAATCTCCTCATAGAATAGAAATTGAACACTCTGGCTAGTTTCATAAGACTCTTGTTTGTTTTGTTAAGGTTTTCAA
Source organism: Chrysochloris asiatica (assembly GCF_000296735.1). Taxonomy (NCBI): domain Eukaryota; kingdom Metazoa; phylum Chordata; class Mammalia; order Afrosoricida; family Chrysochloridae; genus Chrysochloris; species Chrysochloris asiatica. The sequence continues at coordinate 7,273,082 of NW_006408586.1, forward strand.
TTATATTCTTTCTTGATTACCCAGAACCTGTTATTAGGTTGTTGAATTTCCCCTCTGGCCATGTGAGATAGAGTGGGTGGCTGGGAGTTCCCTTGAAATCACAGTCACAACAATTACTATTGTTATTTGCTTTAGCTTCAAATACAAATCCTGATGGTCCCATGTGTGTCAGAGAATTGTTCTCCATAGATTATCCAATGGCTGAAGTTTAAATAATAGGTCATTATTCTTTGTTCAGAGGTATAATCCCACAGCCTTTCAGTTAGCAAACAAATACACTAAGACCACCAGGCACTCTATGTCAGGGATACATCAAAGCATTAGAAGTGTTCCTATGACACTGGATAACAAAGAAAAATGGCAGAAACATTTAATTTACTCTTTCTTCCCTCCTGGAAGACTTTCTCATACGTGTGTAAATTTGCTTTCATTTGGTTACAACAAAATGAGCAACAACAACAAAAATACACCAAAGACAAAAACTGGCGAAAAAATTTTGTCCTTTTAAAATGACCGCATATTGGTTAGAAAACAAAAATTTTAATCCTGCCTAAAATTTATCTTGAAATCTCAAACCTAAAGATGCTCTTAGCTCTTTGATAAAATAAATACCCACGTTGAATATTTAATAACTATTATCCTGGTGTGGCACCTTGGGATAAGCACTGGACCTCAAAGTCATTTTGAACTGCAAGGTTGATGGTTCAAACCATCTACGGCTTTTCAGAAACCCTGTACCGGGTCACTGTGAGTCATAACCAACTTGACAGTAAACAACAACATTTTAATATTAACAGTGATGGTGGTTATGTACCATTAAGTTGGTTCTAACTCATAGCGACCCTGTCTAGGGTTTCCAAGGCAGTAAACCTTTATAGAAACAGAGAGCCTCTTCTTCCTCCCTTGGAGTGACTGGTAGATTCGAACTACTGACCTTTGGGTTAGCAACCCAACTCATAATCTGTAAGTTTTAAAATTGATAAATGAATTAAAACTACCATCAGCTAAAACTCTCCAAGAAAAAAAATGTATTGCATATATAAAAAGTCTGACTAAACAGTCACATTCTATTGATAACATTAAGAAATGCAAGAACTGATTCATGCAAATTATATTTTTGTTGTTAAGTGCCATGCAGTTGATTTCCTTTCATAGTGATCCAGGGTTTTTGCAGGCCCAAAAAACTCATCTTTCTCTGGCAGAGAAGCTAGTGGGACCAATCCACCAACCTTATAATTACAGTCCAGTGTTTATTCCACAAAACCACATTATGGTGGCTTATAATAATTTGATATACATTTTGTCTATCTTTTTCTTTTCTTTTATCGTATTTAAGCTAGAAACGTATTCTTTATTTTGTTCCTCGGGTGAAAATGTTATGCGACTAGAATAGGGAAGCAGTATTAAGCTTTTGTTTTTACACATTTGAATAACTTAGAAATATTTGGAGGATAAAATTAAAGGAAGAAAGTACCCCTTGGGTAAAATTATGACCTTGTAAAGTAAGATAGGAAGTAAAAGTTTCTTACCCTAAGAATTGAAAAAAACAAAAAACACTTCAAATATTGAGACAGAGAGATGTCCTTGTGTCTTAATTACAAAGAAACCCTACTTGGCTAGCAACACTTCAAGGAATATGACTATAAATTTGAGAGGAGCAGTTACATTGTGCATAAACATATTGAAATAAAATAGAAGAGCTTACAGTTGATTACTCCTATAAAAATAGATTTTAAAAATGTACTATTATTGAAGGGCCATGCAAACAGGAATAACTCATCTACCAATATCAGCTTAAGTGGACCTGATATTGAGAAACAGATAAATCTCACATAACGCATTGTCAGTGTAGTGAAGAGTGGAGATGCAATTTCAAAAAGGAGGTCAGAGTCTCAGGAACTACTTAGGTTAAGTTTCCCACTAGCATAGAGTAATGGGGACTGAATTTAGAAACTAATTTGATTTATTGAAATAAAGTAATGTTTACTGTATATATAAATAAGTACAGGAATCTGACAACCACATTGTTTAATAGGCAAGGAATGACAAATTGAAAAGGAATGGTATTGCATTCATCGTCAAAAAGAACATATCTAGATCAGTCATGAAGTACAAAGCTGTGATAGGATAATATCCATGCACCTACAGAGAAGGCCAGTTAATACCATGATTATTCAAACTTATGCACCAACCACTAAAGCCAGTGAAGATGAAGTAGAAGAATTCTACCAACTTCTTCAATCTGAAATCCATCAAACATGCAATCATTACTGGTGATTGGAATGCAAAGGTTGGGAGCAAAGAGGAGAGACCAGTAGTTGGAAATTTTGGATTTGGTGATAGAAATGATGCTGGAGAACGAATGATAGATTTCTGCAAGACAGCATAACAGACGACTATACACATGGACCTTGCCAGATGGAACACATAGAAATCAAATTGACTACATCTGTGGAAAGAGAAGATGGAAAAGCTCCATATCATCAGTGAGGACAAGGCCAGGGGCAGACTATGGAACAGACCATCAATTGTTCATTGGGAAATGTGTGCAACAAGGTTGTGTTCTTTCACCATACTTATTCAAACTGTATGCTGAGCAAATAATACGAGAAGCTGGGTTCTATGAAGAAAAATGTGGCACCAGGATTGGAGGAAGACTCATTAACAACCTGCGATATGCAGATGATACAACCTTGATCGCTGAAAGTGAAGAGGACTTGAAACATTTATTTATGAAGATCAAAGAGCACAGCCTTAGGTATGGATTACATCTCAATGTCAATAAAACAAAAATCCTCACCACTGGACCAATAAACAACATTCTTATCAATGGAGAAAAGATTGAAGTTGTCAAGGACTTCATTCTTCTTGGATCAACTATCAACACTCATGGAAGCAGCAGTCAAGAGATCAAACGACGTATTGCATTGGGCAAATCTGCTGCACAGGAACTTTTTAAAGTGTTGAAGAGCAACTGGACCAATAAACAACATCATGATATATGAAGAAAAGATTGACATTGGCAAACATTTTTTTCACTTGGACCCAGAATCAATGATCATGAAATCAGAGGTCAAGAAATAAAACAATGTGTTGAATTAGGTGAATCTGCTGCAAAAGATCTGTTTAAGGAGTTAAAGAGCAAAGATGTTACTTTGAGAACTAAGGTAAGCCTGATCAGAGTCACACTGTTGTTTGGGCCATCAAGTTGGTTGTGAGTCATAGGAACCCTATGTACAATAGAATGAAGGACTGAAGGTGCTGCACCATCCTTACAAATATTATATTGTTTGAGTCCACTGTTGCTAACACTGTGTCACTCCATCTCTTTGGGAGTCTTTCTCTCTTTCACTGACACTCCACTGTAAACAAACCCTGTTGAAGTGTCCAAAGTAGGAAATATTAGGTCTTGCCTTCCTTCCTCCTTCTGAGGAACATTTTGGATGCACTTCTTCCAAGAAAGATTTTCTTATCCTTCTGTCCGAACAGGAACTGTCAATATTCTTCACCAGCACCATAATTCACATGCATAGATTTTTCTACCATCTTCCTTGTTCATTATTCAACTATCAAATACATCTAAGGAAATTGAAAAT
>NW_006408586.1:7277742-7281695 GCF_000296735.1 Chrysochloris asiatica
TTTTGAATGATTAATCACATTTCAGTTCTGTATCCTGTCTTAATCACATCCTCCCTTTGTGACATCCTCCCTGAGTGAATTACATCCTTCCTTTGTAACAAATCCCTCCCTAAAAAAGAGAATAAAAGGCTGAGGTAGAGTAAGTTCTGCACGCAATGCTGTGCAATGCTGTGCAATGCTCGGCAATATGTTTGCAGATCTGTCTACCAGCCAGCTTGCATCATATCTGTGTGTCTGTCTTTTTTGTATATATTTTGTCTCTCTCTTTCTCTATCACTTTCGCCACCAAGTCTCCCTTCTTCGTAACACCCACACTTCCTTGTCGAGGCGGGACCCCAACTTAGGACCTCGACATTTTGCAGTAGATTTGTTTAGTGCAGTATATTTTTTGATTTCTTGATGGTTGCTTCTATGATCTTTGATTTTGAATCAAAGAAAATTGAAATATTTGATAACTTCGATCTTTCCTCTATTTATCATGAAGCTTTTTGTTGGTCCAATTGTATGGATTTTCCTTTTCTTTATATTGAGTGTCAATTAGATGTAGTCTTTTATTTCCATCAGTAAGCTTTTCAATTCCTCTTCACTTTCAGCAAGGAAGGATGTGTGATTTACATATTGCAAATTGTTAAAGATTCTTTCTCCAATTGTGAAGCCAAGTTCCACTTCATAATATCCAGCCTCTCACTTTGTTTGCTCAGCATATAGAATGAATAAGTATGATGAAATATTAAAGCTGTAGCACATACCTTTTCTGATTCTAAAGGGCAGATGAGAAAACAAAGTAAACTATTATCATGAAATGTACAATGACCTAGAGTTAGAAAAGCGCAAAAAGGAAGAACACACTAAGCAATTCTCAAGTTGAAAGAACTGAGAGAATGTTTATGCATCCGGTTGTAATACTATAGGATATTTTACCATGGGTAAAATATTAAATGATTCAGGAAACATCAAAAGAACATGAAAGGAATATATAGCGTCCCTGCACCAGAAATAATTTGTTGATAGTCAATCATTTTTAGAGATACCATATGATAAAGAACCAATGGTATTCAAAGAAGAAGTCCAAGCTACAGTAACAATTCTGGCAAAAAACAAGCTCTAGGAATTGACAGAATACCAGTTGAAATATTCTAACAAACTGATGTAGAGCTGGTTGTTGTGAAGTGCCGTTGAGTCGATTCTGACCCATAGCGACCACGTATAAGATTTCAGAGGAGCAGCTGGTGAAATCGAACCACCAATCTTACAGTTCAAGGGCTCATTAATCAACATCAAGAAATTTGGAAGACAGTAACTTGGCCTACCAATTGGAAGAGATCCTTTTCTGTGCCCATTGCAAAGAAAGGTGAACCCAACTGAATGCAAAAATCATTTAAATAAAATCAGCAAGTAAAATTCTGCTGAACATAACTCACGAACATTTGTAACAGTACATAGATAGGGAGCTGCCAGATTCAGGTGATGACATGAAACAAAGGATATCATTGCTTATGTTATATGGATCTTAGTTGAAAGCAGAGCATACCAGAAAGATACTTACCTATGCTTTGTTTACTAAGCAAAAGCATTTGAGTGTATGGATCATAGCAACTTATGGATAACATTGCAAATACTAGGTATTCCAGTATATTTAATTGTGCTCATAAGGAACCTGGACATTTTCTTTGAGAATAAGGTAGTACTGAATGGTGTAAAATCAGATAAGATCTGTGCCAGAACCCAGTCATGGTATTTTCCATCATCTTATTTGCATGCAAAAGCATAAGGCATAAGAAAAACTGTAGAAGAGTCAATACAGTTGAATTATGATGTTAGAGAAGAAAACTGAAAGTATTCTGTGAAAAGAACAAACCAATTTTTCTTGGAAGAAATGTACCCAGGAAGTAAGAATGATGAGATTTCATTTCATATAATTACATAATTTGGACATTATCAGGAGGCATCAGTCCCTAGAAAAAGACAGCATGCGTAGCCAAGTAAAGTGTCAGTGAAAAAGAAGATCCCCAACAAGATGAGCTGACACAGTGACTTTAAGTGAGCTCACACATGACAACAATTGTGAGGATAACGCAGGATCAGGCAGTGTTTGGTTCTGTTGTACACAGGATTGCTGAGTCAGAACCAATTCCATAGTCTCTAATGACAGTAACTATCTAAATCTGCTAATGGTGGTTTTACAACTTATATTTTGTAAAAGGAATCTGGGTAGTATAAGCAGTTTGGTAACCCAAAGATTGGTGTTTGAACCCATTCAACCCCACAATGGAAACACTTGATGATCGGCTTCCATAAAAATTACAACCAAGAAAAAACTCTATGGAGGTATCAAGCTTTATCTCATATCAAGTTGCCATGACTAGACAACATCAAACAACAACATATATTGTAGAAATAATTAATACAAGATAAAATCGACATTTATCTTTATATACACCAAATTTTTTACATATCTGAAAATTGACAAAAGCAGTAAATATATTGAATAATTTTACATTTTCCAGATTAACTCATTTATGTTGGATCTGGTAGAAATAATGGAAAAAAGATGATGCTCATTGACATAAACAATGAACAATAAAAGTTGATAGGTGAAGTAACAAAAAATATATACAGATTTCAGTGCAATTAAAATAGAAATGAATGTTGGTTTATATTATATAGAAAGCAGAATAAGCAACTAAAAATTACATAAATATAATTTATATTAAGAAAGTACTTTCTTGATTAGGCCACATCAATATAGGTACAAATTTAACATTTAAAATTCCTTAACTCCAAATAAAAATATGATTAGGATCAAAACAAAATTCAAGATAGTGTAATTTAAAGGTCCTTCATTCTAGCTTGCTTTATGTCCACCTAATTTAAACTCTTCAAATTATAGTTACCAGAATAAGAAAGATATATCAGAATTATTTCTTTCTATCTTTGAATGTACATGTTTTTGCAAGTTATAAATGGGCTCTTTTACTCAAAAGAAAGTATAAAAGGAAAAAAGAGTGAGAAAGAAGATAGGAAAAAAAAAATCCCAATAATTTAGAGAAAATAGAAAATCAACACTGTGTGTACATGGACATTTTCTAGATTTAACAGGCAGTTAGATGGAAATTGAGTTACTTGAGAGTAATTTTAGTACCACTGTTTGAGTGAGAAGCAGACTGCTATTATCTATGAGTACATGGAAGTTGAATAAGTAAAAATAAGATCACAGACTATTATTTCAAAAGACTTACTCAGAAGGAAAGCCATCAAAATCACAGCTTGGATTTACATTTCAGTTTTATGCGGATGTTTGAATTATCTCTTCATTCTATGTGTACTTTCTTCTTAGTTTTTGGTTTCTTTTTTACCTTGTCAGCTCATCGATGCTTTTAGGCAGTTTTTTTTTTTTTTTTAATCATCTGCATTTTGTCATTAAATAGAAGAGACTCTTTCTTTATAGGTTTTGGTAGTGGTGTGTGCCACTGAGAGTTACTTCAGATTCATAGGATTTGCAAGACAGTAAATCTTTATAGAAGCAGAAAGCCTCATTTTTCTTTTGTAGCACTGCTAGTAGATTTGAATTACTGACCTTCTTTGGGCTAGCAGCTCAATTCATAATCCACTATGCCACCAAGGCTTCTTCTCTTTATATACCTGTTGTTGTTGTTGTTAAGTCCTGTTGAATCAGTTCCAACCAATAGCGAAACTATATAGGGTTTCTGAGGAGAAGCCAGTGAGTTTGAACTACTGCAGTTCAAACAGCTTTGCAGTCTGGAGCATTAATCCACAGCGCCACACCAAGACTCCCAAATATACATATAAATATACATATGATGGTGGTGGTGTGCCATGGAGTTGGTTCCGACTCATAGCGAACTTGCATAAGATTTCTGGGGCTATAAATTTTTACCAGAGCAGAAAGCCTTATCTTTCTCCAGTGGAAAGGCAGGTAGTTTCAAACTGCT
>NW_006408586.1:7282414-7283897 GCF_000296735.1 Chrysochloris asiatica
TGGCACCTGACAACAACAACAACAACAAACACATATATATGTAGTTAAGTGCAAGCCCTATATAGGATTTTTGAGGAATGACTGGTGGGTTTGAATGTCAGACCTTACAGTTAACAATCTGGTGATTATCCTAGCACCACACCATAAAACCATTAACTATGCTGGTGTTGTTAAGTGCCTTCAAGTTAGTTCTGACCCACAGAGACCCTGGACAGGGTTTCTGAGGAGATACTGGTGAACTCAAACTGCCTACCTTACAATTCAAACCAACTTTGCAGTCCAGCTCATTAACCCACAGTGCCACACCAGGACTCTACATTAAATATGTTGTTGTTGTTAGGTGGCATCGAGTTGGTATGATTCATAGCAACTTTATGCACAGCAGAACGAAACACTGGCTGATCCTGGGCCAACCTCACTATAGTTTCCATGTTTGAGCCCATTGATGCTGCCACATTGCAAATCCATCTCACTGGGGGTCTTCCTCTTTTTCTCTGACCCTCCACCTTACCAAACATGATATCCTTTTCCAGTGATTGGTCCCTCCTGACAATATGTCCCAAGTATGAGAGACAAAGTTTGGCCATCCTGGACTCCAAGGAGAACTCTGGCTGCACTTCCTCCAACACAGATCTGTTGGTTCTTTTGGCAGCCCAAGGCACTTTCAACATTCAACTCCAAAACCGTAAGTCAAAAGCATCAATTCTTCTACAGTCTTCCTTATTCACTGTTAAGCTTTTGCATGCATATGAGGTTATTGAAAAAACCATAGCGTGGGTAAGACACACCTTAGTCTTTAAGCTGACTTCTTTGTTCTTCAACACTTTAAAAGGGTCTTCTGCAGGAGATTTGCCTAATGCAATAGGTCGTTTGATTTCTTGACTGCTGCTTCCATGAGTGTTGATGGTTGATCCAAGAAGAATGAAGTCCTTGACAACTTCTATTTTTTGTCGGTTGATAAGAATGTTGTTTATTGGTCCAGTGGTGAGGATTTTTGTTTTCTTTACATTGAGATGTAATCCATACCTAAGGCTGTGTGCTTTGATCTTCCTCAGTAAATGTTTTAAGTCCTCTTCACTTTCAGTAAGCAAGGTTGTATCATTTACATATCACAGGTTGTTAATGAGTCTTCCTCCAATCCTGATGCCACGTTTTTCTTCATATAACCCAGCTTCTCAGATTATATGCTCAGCATACAGGTTGAATAAGTATGGTGAAAGAATACAACCTTGTCACACACTTTTCTTAATTTTAACCATTCAGTGTTCCCACACTCCATTAGAACAAATACCTCTTGGTGCATATATGGATTCCTCATGAGCACAATTGTGTTCTGGAATACTCATACTTAACAATGTTGTCCATAGCTTGTCAAAATTGAAAGCCTTTGCATAGTCAATAAAGCACAGGTAAACATCTTTCTGATGTTCTCTGCTTTCAGCCAAGATCCATCGGTCATCAGCAATAATATTCCTCATTCCAC
>NW_006408586.1:7285963-7300241 GCF_000296735.1 Chrysochloris asiatica
CTGAGGGGCTCATTTTCTGGCACTATATCTGACAGTGTTTCTCTGCTATTCATAAGGTTTTCAATGACTAAATTTTCTGAAGTAGTTTGTCACTCCTTCTTCTTAGTCTGTCTTTGTCTGGAAGCTCATCTGAAACCTGACCCTGCTGATATTTAAATACTGGTGGCATAGCTTTCAGAATCACAGCAACTCACAAGCCACCACAGTACAATAAATTGACAGACGAGTGGTGGTGCATTAAATATGTTGTTATTGTTTTGTGTTGTGGAGTTGTTTCCGACTCATAGTGACTCTGTACAGGATTAAGATTGTAAATCTTTACAAGAGCAGAAAGCCTCATCTTTCTCTTGCAGAACAGCTGGTAGTTTCAAACTGCTGACCATGAGATTAGCAGCCCAATTCATAACCACTACACTACCAGAGCTCCATTAAATACATACACCCCCAAATTCATAACTTCTGTGGTTGAGTGGCCGCTAACTCATAGCGACCCTATTGACAGAGTACAACTGTTCCATAGGATTACTTCTACCAAATCTTTATGGGAGCAGAAAGCTCCATCTTTCTCTCCTGGAGCCACTGGTGGGTGTAAAATACTGAACTGGGGCTCCATTTTTTTTTTTTTTTTTTTCTATGTATCTCATTACACACACACGTGGACTCCAAATATGTGTGTGTGTGTTCTTTTAAATGTTAAAGTCTTATGTTTTTGTTAAGTGCCTTTGGGTTGGGTCCCACTCATAGTGACCCTGTATAAGGTTTCCCAGGATCAGTTGGTGGGTTTGAAGCAACAACCTTGTGGTTAGCAGTCCAATGCTTATCCTAGACCAGGACTCCAACAATCTTATGAACAGTTAATAATAATAATTTGTGTCAGTGTTGAAAAGCCTTAAATTTCTTTAATTTTGTGTTAGTGGGTTCACTAGAAGTCCAGATAAAGTCATTACCAGAATCATTATTAGTACAGCTATTCTGTTGACTTGAAAGTCTTTGATCTATAAGTAGGAATCAGTTAAAGTTCCTTCTCCTCATAATATGTATGATTTTTTTTACTGCAGGAGTAAGATGAGAATGTCTGCTCCCATAAAGATTTACAGCTTCAGAAACCCTATGCAGTGTTGCTACAAGTCAGAATCGACTCCATGGCACACCACCATCAACAAGTAATGTTGCCGCCATATCAATCAATTTCATTGGGGGCCTTCCTCTTTTTCTGAAACCCCATTTTACCAAGCATGATATCCTTCTCAGGGACTGCTTCCTCCTGATAACATGTTCAAAGTATGAGAGACAAAGTCTTATACTAGCATTGAAGGAGCATTCAGGCTATGAGTCTTCCGTTATGGATTTGTTTGTTCTTCTGAAAGTCCACGGTACTTTCTATAGTATCCTCCAGCACCATAACTCAAATGCATCTGTTCTTTTATGGTACTCCTTATTCATTTTCCAACTGTCACATGCATACAAGACTATTGAAAATACCATGGCTTGGGCAAGTTGTCCCTTAGTCCTCAAAGTTACATCTTTGCTTTTGAAACTCTTTAAAGAGGTCTTGTGCATCAGATTTGCCTAATGCAATATGTCATTTGATTTACTGACTGCTGCTTCTATAAATATTGATTGTGGATTTAAGAAAAATGAAATCTTTGACAACTTCAAATTTTTCTGTTTACCAGGATGTTATTTATTGTTCCAGTTGTGCTTAGTAAAATATGGAAACCATAGAACATATATATATGAGCAAGCTGCAGATAGTGGCTGCAGCAAAGGGAGCAACCCCAGAGGCACCTCTGATATGAGACCTTGAGAAACGTTTGGTCAATAAAGCTTTGCATAACGCCATTTTGTAATGATATGGTCTTTGGATCCTAACCATGTTGATAAGCCAGGTGTTAATGTATATTTGTTATTGTTAAGTCGAAATATTTTGGACCATGATTTCTACTCTGAGCCATGTATTATTTGTAATTGTGTTCCCTAATTTCCATCATGTGGCATTTTCCATTTATTATTTTATTATTTATTGTTAGCTGATCTTGTGGAATATGCTCTAAATGATTTCAAACCTTTGAAGAAGTCAACTGGCATAAAGTCTGGAATGGAATTCAACCAAGCCATAGATAAGTATATGAAGGTGTGTGTGTGTGTTTGAGGAGGGACAATAATACTAGTAAGTATGCTTACCGTGGAATTATCAATCATTTAAGCAACATTCACCTAACTAATGACATACTTGAGAAGAGTTGGCAAGGAGGGTGGAATGGAAATAGGACCACAGGGAGTAAATGGGTTAATTGTTGCTGAATGGAGGGAATTGAAATCATTGAGATGAAAAAAGGATATGATTTGTTAAATGTAAAACACATGATCTTCTTTGTAAACCTTCTCTCAATTCATAATAAGAGGTTAAAAAATAAAAATGAAAGCAAAAGAATGAGATCCATAATGGGAGAAAATTTAGTAAAAAAAAAACCACCAAAATATCATAGACAACAAAACTAATAGTCAGGGATATTAAATGAACTATTATAAATATTTTTCATATGATCAAATTTTTGGAAAAATAAATGGACAAAATGCAAAGAAAAATGGAAAATATGAAATACTGAAATTCTCAGACACTGAATAAACAATAATATGAACACAATTTTACCAAAAATTATTTAACGTTTATGCAGATAAATATAAAAATATTCTCAGCTTTGAATTGTCTTTTAAAAAATCAGAAGAAAAAAAAAAGTATTGCTAAGAAATTATAGAAACATTTATTAAACAAAAATATCAAAATGTGAGTTATTGTTTCTCAGCATATCCTCCACCTAGGAGTGCCCATCTCTCTATCCTTCCTCAGAGAATTCTGAAGGTGGGTATTCCATCTCTCTGTCCTTCCCCAAGTGTTTATAAATAGAGCTGCTAACCTCAAGGTTGGCAGTTCGAAACTACCAGCTGTTCTGTGGGAGAAAGATGAGGCTTTCTGATCCTGTAAAGATTTGCAGCCTTGGAAACCCTGTGACAGGTCACTATGAGTCAGAACCAACTCCACGGTACTTAACAACAACAACATCCTTCCCCAAAGAATTTCGCACTCTTAGATTTATACCACATCAAAACGGCATTTTTGGTATTCTAATGGGATTCAAACTATATTTCTTCTAAATGTTCTTGAGCTTGAGGAACAAATTGAAGTCTAAAAGGGAGAGATCTGGGCTGTAGGGTTGATGAAGTAAGAATTCCCAACAAAATTCTCAGAGGATAGCCCTTGTTACCCTGAAAAAATGAGTCAATGCATTCTCATAATGAAAAACAAAAATCCTGGGCTCAAGTTTCTTTTTCTCAATAATGCATTTTTTCAAATTTTCAGAGGTAAATATTGTTAACTGATGGCACATGGAGGGGAATGCAGTCATTGAAATGACATTAAGTAAATCATACTTAATGATGGTCTTCACTCAGTTCACAGTAAAAAAAGTTTAAAAAAATTAAGAAAAAGAATTTTTGTTCTGTGTTATGTGGTATAATATAACTTGAAGGTATATGTTTATGTAAATTTAAAATACATATTATTAACCCTAGAGCAATCACCAAGAAAGTAGAACAATGAACAATAAAATAACTCATACTTACATGAAATAGGATTTTTTAATATTCTTAATATGAGACTTCAAAAGGTTAATAGAAAAATTCCATCATCCCTTAATTCCATTTTTCCACAAACTTCTTTTTTGTTCTATTTATTTATTTATTATTGTGAGTTGAGTGATAGTTTATATGCGAGAACATCAGTTTTACATTCATCCTATTGTATTTCACATATTTCATTTCATTGCAAAGATTACAATCCCCTCCATGTATCATCATTCAACATATTCAACAGCATTTGCTTCTATTCCCTCTATTTTTATTTTTGTTTTGTTTTTATTTACTTTTTTTTTTATGTACATGAAAACACTCGGGGATATATAATCATTTAAACAACCAAAGGACACATTCTATAAGCCTGCCTTCTGGTTGACAGCACACAGCACACACCCTTTCTCTTTCCATGAGTCTAGAGTCCTCAGCTGTTCTATCTTTCCAAATCATCATCTCTGCCTCCATCTCTGGTGTCACTGATTCTCTGGATAGGGTCCCACATTTTGCTTGTGGTCTTCTCCTTTGATGGTCCTAGGGTCCTCTGTTCCTGGAATTTAAGATTAACTACTCCACCTTTATGTTACAAAACTTCTGCCTTTACAGTCTAGGATCCCATGGTAATCATCCTACTCCATCATGACGTGATATGCTTTATTTTAATAAAAAAAAATTATCACAGGAAAAAAAAATCCACAAACTTCTTGAAGTCCCCTCATATACATCAAAGTAAAATAAATAAATACATAAAGCAAAAGCAACACAAGGGGTGAGGGAAGCACAAACAATAAACTGGAGAAATACAATACAAGTACCAAAACTGTGACTTAGCTACAATCATATTTGTAATTATATTAAATGCATACCATCTTAACACACTCATATTGAAAGATTATCAAACTGGATGAAAAAGGAAGATATAATTATTTGTTGTTTACACAAAATCAATTTTGAAAAAAAGTAGAAGTAGGAAAAAAGATATACAAACAAACTAAAAAGAATTTAAAACGTTAAGTATTATCAGTTGTTATGAACTGAATCGTGTCCCCAAGGAAATATATGTTGAAGACTTACCCTCTGAACCTGTGAACATGGACTTGTGAGGAAATAGGATCTTTGCAAACATTATTAGCTAACATGAGTTCATACTAGAGTAAAGTAGATCTTAATAGTCTCTTCTTGTTGTTGTTGTTATGTGCCATGGAGTTGGTTCTGACTCATAGCCACCCTGTACAGGGTTTCCGAGGCTGTAAATCTTTACAGGAGCAGAAACCTCATCTTTCTCCAATGGAACAGCTGGTAGTTTAGAACTGCTGACCGTGAGGTTCCCAGCCCGATTCGTAACCACTACGCTACCAGAGCTCCTTTATACGCTCTTAATGGTATCTTATTAAAAGGAAAAGACGAAGAAAGACACACAGGAAAAAAAGATGTAAAGATGCATCTACTAACCAAGGAACACCTACGACTACCAGAAACTAAGAGAAAGGCATGAAATAGATTCTCTTTCAAAGGTTCGGAAGGAATCAACATGGTTGATTGCCAAACTTATATTGGACTGCCAGCCTTCATGTTACAAAATTTTGCAGTTTTTTGAAGTCACCTACTTTGTAGTGTGTTGTTAAAATAGACCTTGGAAATATACCAGAGATAAAGAGGACATTTTATAATGATAAACAATAATTCATGCATAAGCCATAAAATTCCTAAAAAAATAACTACCCAATAACAGAACTTCAAAAGACGTGAAACCAAAATTGATAGAATTGAAAAACTGCAAAAACCATGCGGGTACCATGTCTGATGTCCTCTGGCTTCATAAGAGAGGAAAAAAATTAAATGCAAAATCAACTCAAGACTGATTCTTAAAAAGTGGAAATCAGACATGCCTCTATCCTATAGCTTTCTTTAACCTATTCTGACATCAATGACCCTTCCCACAGCACTCTCTGCTCTGGGTCTGATAATTCATTGCAATGGCCACACAGAACTCATAACAAAACTCACAATTATGGGGGTTATTAGGGAAATGAACGGGGTGCAATTCAGGATCTTAAAAACTCAGGACACAGCACTTCTACAGTAAGGAACATCTCTTGTCTGAGACACTATGGGCAAGCCTTTCAGACAAGTACTCAGGCAAATATTTAAAAACTCCTTAAGAGGTCCAAAAGGCACATTCTAGAAGCCAGCCTCTTGCCCATAGGCACATAGCTTTACTTAGTCCATGGCCTTAGATGCCTACAGATGCTGGTCCATGTTGCCACCTCTATGCTGCCTTTGCTGTTACTGTATTTCTAGGTAGGATGCTCACTCTATCCATTCTTTTCTTCCTTAATGATCCTGGGATTCTCTGCTCTTACTTCTGATTTGACTCTTTTTAAACCTAGATGAATGGCAAAACTAACCAATCCCAGTCTAAGAGTCCTATGTAGTTTATTTACATGATCCCACCTAATCACTTGGTGGGAATTAAGAAGATGTTGGATATAAAAGCTATATCAAGTAAATGCAAGGTATCACACAAATCCACAATTTGATTTTGAGATTTCAAAGCCTTTGTCTCCAAATGTGCTAGGACAATCAGATAGTAAATTGTTGTTGTTAAATGCTGTTGAGTCAATTCCCACTCATAGTAACCCACTATAGGGTTTCCAAGGAGCAGATAGTGGGTTTGAACTGCTGACCTTGAATTCAAACTGACCTTGCAATCCAGTGCATTATCCTGCGGTAACAGCAGGACTCCAATTTAGTAAGGTTGAGAAATACTTGAGAAATATAAACAACCAAGTGATTTTAATTGCCATATAAAACACTGCACCTATTCTTTCCAAATACTAATGGATTAATTAACAAGATAATCATCTGCTGGGGCAAAGGTTTTTAATAAATTTGCTTTCTGGTTTTTTATTTTGTTTTGTTTTGCTGTCCTCTGCTCAACACCAAGCAACTTATTCTTTGATCTGCTTTGGTCAGGCATGTGCTTCAGTGTATTGATGATTCACCATCACTCGGAACATGAAGCCATTTGTGGCCATAGATTTATTGGAGAGGGATTAACTAGTAGATTCCAGATCTTTAGAAAATTTTGAAATTGGAAAATTTTCCCTCTGGTCCCACTAGGAGTCTGGTCCTGCAAATTTAAACTTGGTTTGTACTTTCTCTAAATGTTTATCATCTTGATTCTAAGAGGTTTTAGTCTAGTAATTGCTCACTATCCGACAATGTTTGGTGGTTTTAAGTATCTTTCACTTATTTTTTATAAAGCATTTTCAGCTGTTTACAAGAATATTAGTTTCTGAATAGTCTAGCCTGTTATGTTACCAGGATCATAACCCCAGTAAATTAGTAATCTGTACTCAACAGATGTAAGTATAAGATTCTTTCCTAGTAACTGTGGCTCAATTTGTCATTAGTGGATAAATACTACTTCCTAACTTGATATAATGAAATGTATCTACTTAAACACCTATTTATTTTTCATACTTACTAGCATTTTTATTTTTTAAATGACTCAGTTATGACTTTCCTTATACATATATTTTGTGTATTTTTTCATTTCACTTGAATGTGATTATGCTATTTAGGTCAAATGACTATGTTCTCAATGATACTAATTCTTAGAATAAACAGGATAATAAAGCAAGTATCCAATGTCTAATCATAATTCTGGAAATTTGTGTGGTACTGTGATTCAATGGTTTTCACATCACATTTGGCTTTTTGCAGCATGAATTTAAAGAGGAACATTTTACAAAAAATTTCCATTACTTTATCTATGTTCTCCCAGGTCATTTTTAATCATTTTATAGTCAAATAAGTCTCTTAAAGCACCTCACATATTATGTCATCATTTTTGTCAATTTTCTCTTTTTCAATTTGTGGAATCATCAATTGTAGACTTCAATTTGTGTGACCTTTGTCATAAAATGCAAATTAAAATTGTAGTCAGTAAAAAGCCTGGTACAAGTGAATCCATAGAAAATGTAAGTGGTATATGTGCAATATTTGAAGAAATAAGTATTTAAAAATATTTTGTCTTATATTGATAACATGATTAGAAAACAATGATGCTTTTGAAATTTAGTCAATTAAGTTGCGCCAACAAACCAATTGCCAGACAACTTGATTCTGATTTATAGTGACGCTCTAGGATAGTGTAGAACTGCCCAATAGGGTTTTAAAGTTTGTAATCTTTATGTAACCAGACCACCACATCTTTCCTCTAAGAAACAGATGCAGGATTATAACCATTGACCTTTTCATTAGCAAATGATTGATGAAGCACTGTGTCAATCTATCTTGTTGGGAGGTATCTTCTTATTCTCTGACTCTCCACTTTGCAGAGCATGATGTTCTTCAACAGGGATCAATCACTCCTAATGACCTGTGTGAAATATGACAGACAAACTCACACCATTCTGGCGACACTTCTTCAAAGAAAGATTTATTTGCTCATCTGGCAGTCCATAGTATTTTTAGTATTATTCTCCAACACATGATTCAAATGCAGCAATTCTTCCACAGACTTCCAGCTTATTCATTATCCAACTTTCACATGCATATGAGGTAATTGAAAATACCATGACTCAGTCAGGCACACCTTAGTCCTCAAATTTTTGCCCTTTAACACTCTACAGAAATCTTTTGGAGTAGTTTTGCCTAATGCAATTTGTCACTTGATTTCTTGATTGCTGCTTCCATGTGTGTTGATTGTGGATCCAATCAAAATGAAGCCTTTGACAATTTAAATGTTTTCTGAATTTATCATAGTCTAGTTGTGATGGTTTCTATTTTGTTTACATTGGGGTTGATCTTCATCAGTAAATTTTTTAAGTTATCTTTCTTTCAGCAAGCAAGGTTGTATCATCTGCATATCACAGTCATGGATGGGTGTTCCTGATGCCATGTTCTTCTTTATATAATCCAGCTTCTTGGATTATTTGATCAGCATACAGATAAAATAAATATGGCACAAGGATGCAATCCTGCCACACACCTTTTCTTTTTTAAGCCATTCATTATCCTCTTCTTATATTTGAACAACTGCCTCTTTGTCTGTGTACAGGTTTCTTCTGAGCACAATTAAGTGTTCTACATTATCAATTCTTCACAATATTATCAGTACTTTGCTATGACCCATATAGTCGAATGATAGTCAGTAAAACACAAATAAACTTTATTCTGATATTCTCTACTTTCAGCTAAGATCCATCTGATGTCAGCAATGGTATTCCAAATTCCATGCTGTCTTCTGAATCTGGCTTGTAAAATGGCATTTACCTGTCAATGAACTATTGCAATCACTTTTGAATTATCTACATGAAAATTTTATGTCCATGTGATATTCAACATTTTCTGAATTCTATTGGGTCACTTCTCTTTGCAATGGACACAAATATGGATCTCTTCCAACAGTTGGTCAGGTACCTGTCTTCCAAATTTCTTGGTATAGATGATGAGTGCATGCCTCAAGTGCTGTGTAAGCTTGTTGAAATATCTCAATTTGTATTCCATCAGGTCCTGGAGTCTTGTTTATCCCTCATGCCTCAGTGCAACTTGGACTTCTTTCAGTACCATTGGTTCCTGATCCTATGCTAACTCTTAAAATAATTGAACCTATGTGTTCCTTCCATCTTCTTTGATGTTTTTTGCATCATTCAATATTTTGTCCATAGATTCCTTCAATATTATAAGTTGAGGTTTGAATTTTTCTACAATTCTTTCAGCTTGAGAAATATTGAATGTGTTCTTCCTTTCCGTTTCCTAACTCCAATTTTTTGCACATTTCATTATAGTACTGATCTTTGTCTTCTTAAACTGCCATTTGAAATTTTTGTCAGTTGTTTTACTTTCTATTTTCTTCCAATCACTTCAGAGTCTATGCACTCAAGTGCAAATATGAGAGTCTCTTCTGACACCCATTTTGGCTTTTCTTTCTGTTCTGTCTTTTTAATGGCCTTTTGCCTTCCTCCTGAATGATATTCTTAATGTTATCCACAACTCTACTGGTC
Source organism: Chrysochloris asiatica (assembly GCF_000296735.1). Lineage (NCBI taxonomy): Eukaryota > Metazoa > Chordata > Mammalia > Afrosoricida > Chrysochloridae > Chrysochloris > Chrysochloris asiatica. The sequence continues at coordinate 7,295,608 of NW_006408586.1, forward strand.
TTCTGTCCTTAGTGTCTAATGCAAATTAGACAATTTGTGTCAAATCTGTTCTTGAAATGGGTTCTAAATTTAGGTGGGACCTATTCAGTGTTATATTTTGGCTTGCTGAAGTTGTCTTCATTTTCTTCGGCTTCAATCTGAACTTGCATATGAGCAATTGATGATCTATTCCACATCTGCCCCTGGACTTGTTTTGACTGCTGATATTGAGTTTCTCCACATCTCTTTCCACAGATGTAATCAGTTTCATTCCTGTATATTCCCTCTGGTGAGGTCCATGTGTATAGTCACCTTTTATGTTATTTGAGAAAGGTATTTGCAATGAATAAGTCACTGGTCTTGTAAAATTCTATTATGCGATCTCCAGCATTGTTTCTGTCACTAAGGTCATATTTTCCTAAGGACAGAAGACCAGTAGAGTTGTGGAGGACATTAAGAATTATCATTCAGGAAGAAGGCAAAATACCATTATAAAGACAGAAGAAAGAAAAGCCAAAATGGGTGTCAGAAGAGACTCTCATGTTTGCACTTGAGTGCATAGGCTCTTCTTTTAATTTCCAGCTTTTGCATTTCAATCACCATTAATTATCAGTGTGTCTTGATTGCATATTTGATCAATTTCAGACTGAAGATGTTGGTAAAATTCTTGAATTTCACTGTCACTGACTCTAGTGGCTGGTGACTGAATTTGAATGATAGTAGTATTAATTAGTCTTCTTTGAATGTGTATAGGTATTATGCTATCACAAATACCATTGAACTTAAAGGTAGATCTTGCAATGTTCTTTTGGAAGATGAATGTGACATTATTCTTCAATTTGTCTTTTCCAGCATAATAAACCATTCAACTATTAGATTCAAAATGGACAATACCAATCTGTTTCCACTCACTAATGCCTACGATAATGATCTTTCTTGTTGTGGTGCTGTGGGTTAATGCCCGACTGCAAAGTTGATTTGAACCCCAAGGTCAGCAGTTTAAACTCACCAACCTCTCCTAGGAAACCCTATACAGGATCACTATGAGCCTGAAACAACTCAATGGCCCTTGGCGACAACACCACTTCAGAGCAACTCCAGTTCTATTTGGAACAACTTCCAATTTTCCTAAAAACACACTTTGTACATTCCACATTCTGATTATTAATGGATGTTTGCAGCTGTGTATTCACGTTTTGAGTTGTGTTCCATCAGCAAATGCAAGACCTAAAACCTTTGTTCCATTCATGTCTTTGTGATTAACTCTATTTTCAGGAGGAAGCTCTTCCCTAGGCCTATTTTGAGTTATTTCCAATCTGAAGGGTTCTTTTTCTCCTCGTACTATATCTGACAATATTCTACTGCTATTTATAACGTTTTCAGAGTCTAACCATTCGGAAGTAGCTCACTTCTCCTTCTTCCCAATCTTTTGTAGTCTGGAATTTCCGAAGAAACCTGCCCACTATGAGTGACCCTGTTTGTATTTAAAATACTAGCGGCATATTTTCCAACATCACAGTATCATGCAAACCACCAGAGTACAACAAACTAACAGATAAGTAGTGACAATATAACATTGCTGTTGTTCAAAAGTGGTATCATGTCGGTTCCAACCCATGTTGGTGTTGTTAGGTGTCATCAAGACGGTTCCAACTCATAGCAAACCTGTATAGGGTTTCTGAGGAGTGGTTGGTGAGTTTGAACCACCGACCTTACAGTTTAAACTGACCTTGGGCTCCAGCTCATTATCCTACAGCCCCACACCAGGACTCTTGTATACGGTTTCCGAGGAGCAGTTGGTGAGCTTGAACCACCAATTTTGTAGTTATCAGTCCATAACACTATAACAAGACCTTATTCAAAATTTTAGCCTAATAATATCTAGATTTGTGACTTTGCACAAGCTATTTAATGTCTTTCAGTCCCAGTACTCCATCTTTAAAGTAAAAACAATTATAACTAAGTGACTCTAGTAGTGTAGTGGTTACGAGTCGGGCTGCTAACCTCAATATCAGCTATTCGAAACTACCAGCTGCTCGGCAGGTGAAAGATGAGGATTTCTGCTCCCGTAAAGATTTATAGCCTTGGAAACCCTATGCACGATCGCTATGAATCAGAACCGACTGCACAGGACACCACTACTACCAGAACCAGAGTATTTACCAGAGTCTTGATGTGGTACTGTAGGATAAGCACTGGACCGCAAGATTTGTTTGAACCGCAAAGTCAATGACTCAATTCACCACCTGCTCCTTAGAAAATCTGTACAGGGTCACTATGAGTCAGAAACAACTATGAGTCATCAGCACTTAACAACAACAGCAAGTGTATTTACCAACTATTCTTATAATAATTGCAGTCCTGGTGTGGTGCTGTGGGTCAATGCGCTGGACTGCAAAGTAGCTTTGAACCTCAAGGTTGGTGGTTCCAGTTAACCAGTCACTCCTCCAAAACTCTATGCAGGATCACCATGCGTCAGAGCGTACACTATGGAACTTAACAAATCACAACATATAATTATTGAAGAAAAAAATTGAAATTTTTTTCACTGAATGAAAAAAAAAATGAGATTAGGAAAATCATTAAAATATTGAGTAACATAAATTAACAACAATGCAATACAAATCAGATTTGAGTGGCATTCTTAATGACTCACCAGATATAAGTAATGACAAAGAAAAACTTTTTATTCTAAAGGAGACTACTCCCACAATATTAACTAGCAGTGACTCAAAACTACAGTATGTCATTTTTTAGAGAAAGAAACAAGAATGTTTGAAAGTGGCAAAAAGAAAAAAAATGGCATTGTAGTGAATCCAAAGGCATATTTGGGGAAAACATCTGGAATTGCCACCTGTTTACCCTTAGAACCTCTAAAACTAAGAGGATGTGAACAGAACTCTGAAGCATTTTATACCCTCCCATGGCATTTAACAGAAGTAAAACTGTAACATCCTTTTATTTAGTGCTTTCTTATAAATTTACTTTGTCTACTGATAGTCTGACAGAGCAGCTCATGATGAATCCCTGGAGTGGATAATAAAGAATAAATTAGTGTACTTGTTTATGAGAAAAACATCTAATTAAAGGGAGGAAATTTAGACATTTATATCATTAAAGAAAGCAACCTGGTGATAATATGATCTGGAATCAGTCATGGATTGGTTCTGGAATCACGGTGCTGAGATCTTTAAATGAGGCATTAATGTAATTCAGATGGCAGAGGGATAATTTTTTTTTTTTTTTAATGTTTAAAGGTCAGTAAATAAAAGTGAAGACAAATTAGACAAAAACTACAGTGAACCATACCAAACCTAGAATTCAGGAAATTAAATAATAATTAAAAGTAAAAACCCTTCAATTTTTTCAAATTGGATATGATCTGTGCATTTTGAATTTTATAGAATTTTCAAAAGGCTTGCACTCCAATGGTTTCTTTCATTCATAATGAAACAATAGTTGAATTTGAAATTTTCTTTACTCAAAAATCATTTGACTATCCTTTGTCAATTCTAAATTAAGTTTGTCATAATTTCAAAAGGTACCAGCTCTTTCAGGACTGATAGAAACTCATGTTTCCATAGTGAAGTTTATGTTCAGAAAAAGTTTCAACATGGTTCCTCTGAAAAATGCTTCTTATTCATTTATAAAATAGAAACAAACAGCAATAGAAATTACAGAAAATTGAAAGCAATTATCTAAAGGTTAAATAGTGGGAGGCAAGATAAAAATTCTTTATTTCCGGAAAGGACTATTGTTATCTGCCGTCAAGTCAGTTCAGACCCACGGTGACCCTGTACAGGGTTTCTGAGGAGCAGCTGGTGAACTTGAACTACGGACCTTGAGGTTCAAAGCGACTTTGCAGTCCAGCACATTTACCCACAGCACCACACCAGGAGTCCTGAGGACAACAAGTCCCAAGCTTTTTTCATATGATAATAATATTGTGCATTAACATGCTCTTACTCTCTCTTTCTCTGATGTGTACTTACTTTCTCTTTTGCTAAGAAGCAGTAGATCATTTCTGCTTTGCAAAACACCTTCTTTCTCATCCACCCACCCACCTGAGAGAGAGGATTTTCTCAAGCACCATAGGCACTTACTTCAACTACCCCTCTCAGGAGCACTGACATAAGCTACATTCATTAAAACTGCTCTCATTTTGCCCCACTAATTGTTGCTGATATTTTATTTTTATCACTCTAGTCAGGAAAGTTTGGCAAATTTATTGAATTTTCAAATTACCAAAAATATATAAAAGTCACTTTTCTTTAAGATATGTTTAAAGGACTCTGCTTAGAGTTAAGTAACTGGAATATTCCACATTGAGAATTAAAATAATTAATAACACAAAAGATTTTTTAAAATCTCACCATCCTTGCGTCTAAGGAGTATTCTGATTGTATTTATTCCTACACAGATTTGTTTGTTGTTCCAGAGGTTGCTGTTATTGTTGTTACATGCCATCGAGTTGGTATTGACTCACAGCGACCCTATGCACAACAGAAGTAAATACTGCTCAGTCATGGGCCAACCTCATAATAATTGCTACATTTGAGCCCATTGATGTTACCACTGTGTCAATTCATCTCAATGGGTGTCTTCCTCTTTCTCTCTGACCCTCCGCCTTACCAAACATGATATCTTTCTCCAGT
>NW_006408586.1:7301366-7302906 GCF_000296735.1 Chrysochloris asiatica
TGAATCTGGCTCGAACCTCTGAAAGTTCTCTGTTACTGTATGGTTACAGTCATTTCTGTATTACATTTAGTACAACTTTACTCACATGAGCAGTGAATGATATTTTCCTATTGATTTCTGCATCCTGTTGGTCCACTTCTCTTTGGAATGGGCACAAATATGAGTCTCTTCCAATCAGTTGAACAGGTAGTTGTCTTCCAAATTTCTTGGCATAGATGAGTGAGTGTCTCCAGTGCCACCTCACTTTGTTGAAAGATTTCAATTTTTATTCTATTAATTCCTGGTGCCTTGTTCTTTGCCAATGACTTTAATGCACTTTAGACTTCCTTCTTCCTTCAGGATCATTGGCTCTTGGTCACATGCTACCTTTTGAAATGGTTGAAATCAACCATTTCTTTTTGATACAATGACTCGGTGTATTCCTTCATCTGTCTGTTTTTCATACTGTGGTGGCTTATGAGTTTCTGTGATTCTGGAAGTCATGCCACAGGTATATTAAATACCAGCAGATCACCCACTATGGACAGGTTCTAGATAAGCTTCTGGATGAAGATAGACTAGGAAAAAGGAGAGACTAACTACTTCAAAAAATGTATTCAGCAAAAACTTTATGAATAGCAGTGAAACACAATCAGATATAGTGCCAGAAAATGAGCTCCTCAGGATGAGAGGCACTCAAAATGTGACTAGGGAAGAGATTCCTCCTTAAAGTTGAGTTGACTGTGATGACACAAATGGAATAATGCCCTCTGGACCCTTGTATGCTGATGATGCAGGATGCAAAATAAAGAGTAATAGCTGTAAACATCCATAAAAATCAGAAATCTGATTTGTGAATCTAGAAAAATTGGAAATTCTCAAAAAATTCAATGGAACACATAAACATCAATATCATAGGCATTAGTGAACTGAAATGGACTGGTATTGGCCATTTTGAATCAGACAATCTCATGGGTTACTGTGCTGGGAATGACAAACTGAAGAGAAATGGTGTTGCATTCATCATTAAAAAGAACATATCAAGATCTCTCATGAGGTGCAATGCTGTTTGTGATAGGATAATATCCATGTGCATACAGGGAAGACCAGTTAATACCATTATTATTCACATTTACACAGAAACCATTAAAGCCGGTAATGATGGAATTGAAGAATTCTACCAATTTCTTTAGTCTGAAACTGATCAAACATGCAATCAAGCTGTATTGATAATTACTGGCGATTGGAATGCAAAGCAGTCCATGGTATTTTCACATTTCTTCACCAATGCCATAATTCAAACACATTCTACAAATGTTTCAGTTCATTAAAATAAGAATATTGTTGTTGAGAGCTGTGGAGTAGGTTCTAACTCAGAGAGACCCTGTATAGGGTTATCAAGGAGCAGCTGGTGGATTTGAAATGCTGACCTTGTGGTTTACAGTACAGTGCTGATCCTACAATTTCACACCAGAAGTAGGATGAGACTGTTACATATGTAAATTAAAAATAAATAAATATTGATGCCTAAAGGACTCCTGGTGTGGCGCTATGGGCTAAT
>NW_006408586.1:7305827-7307415 GCF_000296735.1 Chrysochloris asiatica
TTTTTTTCGTGCAAGAAAAACTTTAATTGCTGTTACAAAAAACATCTGTATGAAATAGAAATTGGTTTCAATAACATTCATAGAGAATATGTTCTAGAAACTGGAGGTAACGGGATATAAAATTCTGGCAGAAATTTAATAGACAGTCCCAGAGAGTTCTGCTGAGGCCAACACCTAGTGAGGATGAAAGCCTTGTCTGTGGGGAATTTTGGATGACACTTGGAGAAATACTATACTGTGCACAAAACAAATCGAATTGTTTTCACAAGTGTTGTAAAGTTTCAAACAGTAAGAGTTTTTTTTCTACATGTACTTCAATTTCACAGCAATAGTGGCATAGAATACCTAAACACATAAGAGAGCATTCATGCAAGATATCTAACTCCATGATATAATAATGCATACAATTCAAAATGATTACACCATGATTATATCTAACGCTTTCTGCAACTACAAGGTGGTGGTTATGGAAAGCATGGCCCCCGGTATCAGCACCTAGAAAGCAGCCACCACCTTCTTCTACGTGTGTTCTCTTTTTGCACTTTTTCTTCATCTTTCTTAATCAGCTCAGCTGTTGCTGCTGTTTCTTAGCAAAACTGGTAAAAACAAAGTTGTAATCATTGAACATAGCACTCTGGCAATCAAGATGTTTAAAACCTTCAGTCTTCGGGGGCGAAGAAAACACTGTGCGACATTTAACTCTGATTTATAAACAGGGTGGTCACAAATTTTCCTGGCCTGAAGACTTCCACAATTTTCCTGATCAGGTCATCGTAGGAGGTCTGACTTAGGTTTGTTTCAAAGTTGACATAAGAAAACTCTGGTTCTGCAGTGATGTGAATAGTCCAGTAAGTTCCATCCAATTTCGTTCCATTCATTGAATACACACAAAGAAGAGTGCGGCATCAATGACAGAACCTGGTATCAGGTCACGGATTCCACTCTCATGAGTGACATCCTTTGCAGTAACACCATTTTTCATGTAGAACTGGTCCATAACTGCTGGGTCAAGCTCACTCATCAGAATCTCCAGGGTTTGATCTGGCTGGCTGATTATCAGACTTTCTGGGAAATCCAAAGTATACAAGTACCAACAGTTAGAATTCATACGTCCCATACAATACACTGCTCCATTTGGTAAAATTGCATTAAGAAACTCTATTTCTTCCTGGAAATTCAGTGTGGGTACCCTTGATGAGAAGGCTTCATGAAATTCCTGCAAGAATAAAAGAATCTTTGAATTGAGTCAAACCCACTATAATCTAGCAAGCTTCGGGAACCAGTACTTTCAGCACAAGGGTGATACCACATATCTTCAAAATGAAACGTCTCTTGGAGACAAACATGCTACTCACACTGAGTACATAAGCTTCCTGCTTGTCAGTTTTTGTCACACTTATGATTGAACATTGCACATCCTTCAAAAGTATATCCCACTCGGATCTTGGGATGGTGCGAAGATCCCCAGATCCTTGGTTTGTGTCAGGCTGATGCCTGGAGAACCAAACCTGCAGCAGCTTTTCGGTCCCTTCGAAAAACTGTGCAGCTTCCATCACCGTACAAACAACAATCACAGAAAATCAACTAA
>NW_006408586.1:7308310-7309610 GCF_000296735.1 Chrysochloris asiatica
TTCACCATAAGTATTTTAAGTCCACTTCACTTTCAGAAAGCAAGGTTCTATCATCTGTATATTACAAGTTGTTAATGAGTCTTACTTCATTCCTGAAACCATGTTCTTCTTCATATAACTGAGTTTCTCAGATTATTTGCTCAGCATACAGATTGAATGAGTATGATGATACAATACAATCCTGTTGTACAATTTTCCTGAATTTAAATGATTCAGTTTGCACTTGTTCTGTTCAAATGACTGCCTCTTGGTCTATTGACAAATTTCTCATGAGCACAATTAAGTATTCAGGAATATCCATTCAACACAATATGTATATATACAAGTATAGATATAATTCTTATATTTCCATGACAAAATAAAAATTTTAAATCTAGGCTAAATATTTGAGATAAGATCTATGGATATAGTTGATACATCGTAGGTCTCCAAGACCAGCAGTAGGTTCAGTGAATCACTAGAAGGGTTCATATGATTCATTATAGAGTTTTTCTTGTGGCTACAATTTATTACAATAAGCATAATAATCTGCAGCAAGATCAGCAAAGGGCACAGAAAAGCTTGCCCTCAGGGGACTAAGATGAGATATGCATCACCAGCAAGGGTTGAGAAAGCTGTCCTCCACTGAAGGAAAGAGATTTTGCCTATATTCTTCCTGATCCTGATAATGATCCCAGGTTGTACACTGTTTCTTAAAAAAACCACTTGTCTTACAGATTGTAAACACAATCTGTAAATTCTGAATGATCACTGCAATATATTATCAATGAGAAATAGAGGGCCATGGTAAAGATAGTTGGTGTCAGGATTTGCAAAAGGGTCGATAGAGGAAGTATGTCTAATATCCACCTTATGAGGATCAGTCATAGGCTGATCTTGATTCACATTATCTCACTGAAGCTAAACAAATGCTGATGACATTACAACTACTCCTCCCATTTTACACTATTATCTAGCTGAGATATTAAAGATTCAAACATATAGCTATTTGAGGACATTTTAGTATAATGAACAGAATATGAAGTCTCACTAAGCTGAGGGTACAATACTGTGACAATAACAGTGACTGATGCTCTGTTATAGGTGGGGGGAAAAAAAAGATGTGCAGGATGGGGTGGGAAAGGAAGGAATCAACACTATTTAACATAATCATTAAAAATAAAATTAGAAAACCAAAAGAGAACCACACACTCAGTATTTCTCAAGCTGGAAGAAGTGAATAAATATTCAAGCCACAACTTGTAATATTGAAGGATTCTATATCAGAAAACCAAAAAGGAAGAACACGCTCAGCATTTAT
>NW_006408586.1:7311582-7313107 GCF_000296735.1 Chrysochloris asiatica
AAATCAGGAAGACCACAAACTGTCCAACCAATTGGAAGCAATCCATATTTGTGGCCATTCCAGAGAAAGAGGACCCAACCAAATCCAGATATCATCAAACGATACCATTAATATCAATTGCAAGTAAAGATTTGATGGAGAAAATTTAAAAACAGGTGCAAAAGTACATCAACAATTATGCTAACAAGGGATAAAAAGGAAGAATAACAAGGAAGCTGTAAGCCACCACATAACATGGATGAACCTTGATGACATTATGCTGAGTGAAAATAGTCATTCGCAAAAAACAAATATTGCATAAGACCATTATCGTAAAAGCTTAAGAAAAGATACCCATATTAAAAGGAGAGGACAATTCTTTGTTGGTTACCCGTGGGGGGACTGGAGTGGTGGAGAGAAGGTAGAGCACAAGGTAGGAGGCAGACACATCATAGCTCAGGTGTTGAGGGCAATATACAAGAAGGGGCAGGGGGTGGAAGAACAAGGTAGATAGGGGAACACTGAGACAGGTTTGTATGGGCTACGTGGGACAGAGGTAAATAGTGATGCATACTTAAACTTGGAACAACAGGGCTCTGTGATATAGGGATTAAGGCACACCCTGAGGAGGGGAAATAATACTAAGATACTCGACTGTCGTATGAATATTGGTTTCCCTTATCTACTATTGTAAAATAGACACTTGAGTGGGATAGAAAAGAATGTCGGGAAACATGATTACATAAAGCTTGTAAGCCCGTCTTCAGCCTATAACTGATTGGACTACCTAAAAGAGGTTCTACAACTTGCTCAGTAAAACAGTCCTCTTGTGGAGCCTTTGCAGTGTATAGGACTTTACGTGGAATCCTGAGCCCCATCCAGAACCTTCTGAGGTGGGACATTCCCACAAGAAAGAACAAGCAGACCAGCTTGGAACAGCTAGAGCAACAAAAGATACATCTTCAAAGAAAGATCAGAAGGATCATTTCAAAAATGTCAGTATGATTGTTTACTACAAGAATAAGCAATTTGTTTGCCAGGAAGCCATCAAGGCAATCAGTGAAGTCCTTTCAGGACAAAGCCCCCTCTAAGACTGAAAATCAAAGGGAACACATGAGCAGGCATGTAAGCTTGCTGGCAACCACATTGGTCTACTGGTGAGTGGAAGAGGGGGTAAGGCAGCAACGAAGAAATGGGCTGAGTTCAACCAAGTTCCATAGAGTCCAGTCGACCTGGAGATGAGAGAGAAAAGAGGAAGTGCTGGTGAGCCTGAAATGTGGTGAGACATGGGGAAAGCTGCACCCATGGAGAAAGATATAGTCATGGAGGACTAGAGCTAAGAGTGAAGGATCCTGCTGATATGAAGTGAGGGGAGACATATAAGAACACACAAACTTGAAGATAGTACCCATTTGACCCAGCCTTGATGACTTGGTAATCAGAACTCAATTAGAGGAATACACACACACAAAAAAATGGTAAAAGAAACTAGGGTAAGGAACCGTCTGTCTCCAGTTGGAGCCTCATGCAGCCCCTCGGTTCTCTG
>NW_006408586.1:7314537-7315511 GCF_000296735.1 Chrysochloris asiatica
AACCAGCCCTGCTGTGGTAAGATTGGGCAATTTAAGGTTTGCTTTACTTCCATAGTTTGTTAGTATACCAGTTAACTGCTAACATAGGAAGTCAGGCAGTACTAATTTTTTTTTTTTTTTTTAATTTGGTGATAATATTCTCTGGAGAGTGGATAGTTTATATACAAGAAGACTCTGAGGATTGGCAACTACCTAAATAAGACTTCTTTGTTGGTTACTAAATATTGTTGCCACTTATCAGAGAAACTAGCATATTGTCTTAAGTTGGTTAGGGATCTATGTATATATGAGTTGGTGTGAAGTCTGTATAATTCAGTCGATTTCAGTTCTAATGCATATTAAGAATACCAATTAAGAAAAGCATAAATTTGTCCTGTATAATACTATTTTTGCCTTTCTTGTAGGAAGATCTTTAAAATGTTGCCTTGGGTTTATGTTACATTCATACAGTTAGTTTAAATATTTAACCACTAATGTTGAAAGAGTGTTGTGATCAACAGAAAAATTACCAGTGTGACAAATCATTATTATTCAGAAAGCAGTTTGGTCTTTAGGAAGCATTGACAAGAGAGTTTACACATAACTTAATCCAATCAGTAAAGACTTAGATAATAGTTTTATTTTTTCCCCCAAGAAATTGTAACTCTTTTTAACACCAAATATTTTGTAAAGAAACTTATATTTGTCTCCTCCAAATAATCGTCAGAATCTCCAAGTTGGAATTTAATTCTGCAGAGAATACATAGTCTTCCTTTTCTTTAGCAAACTGCTGTCAGAATCATTAAAATATATGACAGATTAACTAGAGATTGTTTTTGCCTTTTTTCACAGATTATTAAACTTTTTACCAAAGTAAACTACATTTATTTGAAATGAGAAAAGTGCATTTTACTGTATTTTGTGTATGATGTTTGTCAGAATATTGAAGGAAAATACAAGTGTCAATACATATTTTCTAGAGCATAAAAAAAAAA
>NW_006408586.1:7317396-7319072 GCF_000296735.1 Chrysochloris asiatica
AACAACAGTTGTGAAGTTGGTGCAAGACTATGTTTCATTCTGTAGTCCATAGGGTCACTGTGGGTCAGTATCAAATCGATAGCAACTAACAACAACAACACTACACTTACTTGAAACTCATATTTATTATTATTATTAATTCAAGTTAGAAAAATATATTTGAATCCCTACTACATTCAAGAAACTGCCTAAATTTATGAGGTGCCTCTGTGTTAGGAAGTTTTAATATATTCTAAAATTTATGGACTGAGGAAAACCCTCAATAAAGCCTATTTTGATGAAATCATCTTAGAATGTATTACTCAAATATATGTGTCAACTGAGATGCAATATGAAAACCTCATTGAATGTATTTAGAGGAAATGAAAAGACTGGCGAGCCATAAAGGGTCAGTTCTTCAAAAAGATAAAGGTTATAACAAATTTTCTGCAAGAATGTCATTCCATTCAAAAACAATATAATGGCTCTGCCCAGAAGACCTGAAACAAATATTAATATTTTATGAATAGCCCCAGCATCAGCTTTTAATCAAATGATCATGACATAATTTGCAAATAATGTTTCACTTTCATTTTAAAAGAGAAAAAAATGCACTGTTTTAAAACAGTAGTTGTAATAGCAATAACCGATCTATCCATAAGAGTTGTTGTTGTTGTTAAGTGCCGTTGAGTAGACTCTGACCCATAGTGACCCTGTATAAGGTTTCCAAGGCACAGCTACATAAAATTAATACATTAGCTTCTTAGAACTTTAAGGATCTTTGAGATTCATTTAGTCCAATCTCTTATTCTACAGTTAAGAAAATGAGATTTGCTGAAAGTTATTTAGCCTCCATTATAGGCCTGGAACTGTGTTCTGACTGCCTTTTAAAATCTAAATTGTAACAAATAATTTAAAAATATATGTTCTTTCTTCAGTGATGTAATGTTTATGTATTTTGGTAGATGACTACATATTTTTATAAATTCAAATAACATGTAGTATCTGTTTGATGAGCTTGAGTTTAATAAAAGGAAAAATAAATAGTAGATTTCCTAATCTACAATAGTTTCTATAGATCAAATGATCATTCTGACAAGTAAAAGAGATTTGGATTCATTAAAGGTAGAATTACCATGAAAAGTTTCATTGTTCTTTAAAAAAGGACTAGGTTGCAATCCAAAAGCCATAGTGCAAGAGACATCCACAGAAAATTGGAGTCACTTTAATGTTTGCAATCTGTTTTATCAACAAAGTGCAATAAAAATATATGTGAAATATCTCTTCACTTTAAAAAAGAACAAATGAATTGAAAAATATATATTCCTATAATAAAACATGGGAGCAAAATTAGACAAATCCATTGCATTCAACAGTAGGTTTTGATGGTTGTGTGCCATGGAAATGGTTTAGACTCAGCAACCCTGTGTAGAGATTCTGAAGCTGTAAATTCTTACAGGACAGAAAGCCTCTTATTTCTCTCACAGAGAAACTGGTAGATTCGAACTGCTATCTTGAGATTAGTATCCCAATTTGCAACCCACTGCACTACTGGGGCTCCTTAACAATGGCTTTTAGGATGTAATAAAAATAAAATTTTCAAGAAATTTATTTTTAGAGTAAAATTGTATTCTATAGCTTATTGAAAGTTTCAATGTGCTATGTCATTAATGAGGTCCAGGTATTCTCTAAGATAA
>NW_006408586.1:7320561-7321110 GCF_000296735.1 Chrysochloris asiatica
TCAAGTGTGGCAGCAGTGGTGGTGTTGGCCCAGGATCGGACATTGTTTTGTTCTGCTGTGCAGGGGTCGCTATGAGTCAGTTCCGACTCGATGGCACCTGACAACAACAACAATGTCCTTCTCCAAGGACTTGTCCCTACTAATAACTGATGTTGTTGTTAAGTGCCACAGAGTCTGTTCCCACTCATAACAATCCTGAATAGGGTCCCTGAGAAGCAGCTGGTGGGTTTGAACTGGCAACTTCCTGCTGATCCTGCAGTGCTACAATAGGTTTAGAATATTAGAGACAAAATAATGTCAACTTTGCTTCTAAAGAGCAGTCTGTCTTTCTGGCAGTCCATGGTACTTTCAGTATTCTTCTCCAGTGCCATAACTCAAATGCATCAATTCTTATACAGGCTTTCTTATTTGTTGTCCAACTTTCATATGCATATGAGACTATTGAAATAATATAACTTGGGCACAATTTAATTTTTTAACTGATATCTTTGCTTTCAAACACTTTATTTTTTTCATTTTTAAAGTTTTTATTGTGATTTATGTGTTAGT
>NW_006408586.1:7328362-7329178 GCF_000296735.1 Chrysochloris asiatica
AAAAAAAAAAGGTTGCAACCATACATTGACAGGAAACTGTCAAAAATTTAATCCAGATTCAGAGAGAACGTAGAACTAAGGATAACATTGCTAATGCCAGATGGATTCTGCTGAAAAGTCTCTCAACTATTTTGTGGATCATGACAAACTATGTATAACATGGTGAAGAATGGATATTTCAGACACTTAATTGTGCTCATGAGGAAATGAGAAATCTATACATGGACCAAGAGACAGTTGTTAGAACAGAACAAGGGAATCTTGAATAGTTTAAAATCAGAAAAATGGTATGTGCTGGGGTGGTATTATTTCACCATATTTGTTCTATCTGTATGTTGATCAATAATTTGAGAAACTGGATTTTCTAAACAATGATGAGGCATCAGGATTAGAGGAAGATTCTTTAACCAAGTGAGATATGCAGATGATACAATGTTGCTTGCTGAAAGCGAAGAGGATTTACTGATGAAGCTCAGAGATTATAGCCTTCAGTATCAATAGCACCTCAATGTAAAGAAAACAAAAATCCTCACAACTGTACTAGTATACCTCATGATAATAGAGAAAATATTGAAGTTGTCCAAAACTTCTCTTTGTTTGAATCCACTATCAATACTCACGGAAGCTGTAGTCATGAAATTAAAAGGCATATTGTAGTGGGTAAATGTACTGCACAAGGACCTCTTTAAAGTGTTGAAGAGAAAATATGTCAGTTTGAGGAGTAAGGTGCACCTGATTCAAGCCATGGTATTTTAAATCACCTCATACACATGTGAAATTTGGACAATGAGTTAGGAATACCTAAGAAGAATTAAT
>NW_006408586.1:7330352-7331752 GCF_000296735.1 Chrysochloris asiatica
GACAATGTAAAATATAAACATAAAATAAGTTCCTAATTCTAAGTGCCCCAAATAACTACATGAGTATCAGAAGAAAATTATATGGCGAGAAGAGCAAAGGTTAATAACTACTTATGAGAAAAGTCATTAGTTTCAAGTTGAATGAAAGATATGCAAAGTTCCATATATAATCGTTATAAAAAGGTAATTTAATTTGTGCTGGTATGAACAGAAATACTCAGAACAAAGAAGATAATAATTCTGTTCATCATGTTACTTACCAAACAAACACAGTATTATGGTACATTCTGGAATGCATACTTCATTGTGTTAGTAAATACATAGTATTAGATAATAGTCACCAAACAAAATGAACTCAGGGATGAGTAACCAATTATTCAGATGTGGAAAAATGGAAAAGTTGAGATAGATCCACACTGTGTGGTTAAAATGATATAAAAAGACCTATAGGTAATAGTAGTGTAGTGGTTGCAAGTCAGGCTGCTAAGCTCAAGGTCAGCAGTTTGAAACTACCAGCTGCTCCATGAGAGAAAGACGAGGCTTTCTGCTCCTGTAAAGATTTACAGCCTCGGAAAACTATTAGTTTGGGTCACAGTATGGAGTCGACTCCATAGCATACCACCACCACCATACTGTGACCCAAAACTAAGAAAAGTTTCTTCAGTTCTCCACTTGAGAATTCCATGAGGCCAGGATCAATAATCCCTAGAATTATTCATGCCCAGGAGAACTATGAAGAGGATTTAGCATGGCCTAGGCCAGTGATAAGGAATGTAAACATGATCACACTTATGTGTTCTACAATCTGATGAACTACCAATTATGTTATGAAACTATTGGCACAAATAAGTCACTATTTACACTAGAATTCAGTTCTGAAGTGTCAAAACCACCAAATGCTACAAAGTAGATAAAAGATTGATTTTTCTTTATAACATTAAAACAGCTACTCTCAATTTTTTTTCAGATAAGAACTCAGAAGCTCTGGTGGCATAGTGGGTTACACGTTGGGCTGCTTACTCAAAGGTCAGCAATTTGTATCCCCAAGATGCTCTGTGAGAGAAAATGAGGTTTCATTCATCCATAAAGCTTTATAGGCTCAAAAACCCTATATAGTGTATCTGTGATTTGGAATCAAGACAATGGTACATAACAATAGAAAGTTTTTTGAGAACATACTGACCAAATGAATTTTTGAGAAAGGCATCATTTTAATCCCTGCCATTAGTAACAAGGACTCCTGATGAGGCATTGTAAGATGGACTGTGAGCTACAAGATTTGCCGTTCAAACCCACCAGTTATCTTCAAAAATACTATACAGGGTTGCTGCAAGTTGGAACTGACTCATCGCCTCTTAATAACGTACATAATATTTAGTAACAAAGGCAGAGTGTTCTAA
>NW_006408586.1:7334637-7337818 GCF_000296735.1 Chrysochloris asiatica
TAAGAATCTGGATTATATGAGGGAAAATGTGGCATTAAGATTAGAGGAAGACTCATTATTGACAAACTGTGAAATGCTGATGATACAACCTTGCTTGCTGAAATGAAGAGGACATAAAATACTTACTGATAAAGATCAAAGGTCACCACCTTCAATATGGGTTACATCTGAATGTATAGAAAACAAAAATCCTCACCACTGGACCAATAGTCAACATCTATGTAACTGGAGAAAAGATTGTAAAGACTTCATTTTTTTTGGATCAGCCATCAACATTCGTAGAAGCAGTAGTCAAGAAATCAAATGACATATTGCATTAGGCAAATCTGCTGCACAAGATGTATTTAAATTGTTGAAGAGCAAAGATGTCAATTTGAGGACTAAGGTGCACCTGATCCAAGCCATGGTATTTTCAATAACCTCACATGTGAAAGTTAAACAGTGACTAAAGAAGAGTGTAGAACTGGTGTATTTGAGTTATGGTGTTGGAGGAGAATATTGAAAATTCCATGGACTGCCAAAAGAAAAAAACATCTGTGTTGGAAGAAGTACAATCATGTGTTCCTTAGTAGTTCCTTAGTGTTCCAGATTTCATTTCTCATACTTTGGACATAGTATCAGGAAGGACCAGTCTACTGGATAAGGATATCATGCTTTGTAAAGTGGAGAGTCAGAGAAAGAGAAGAAGACCCCCAATGAGATGAATTGGCACAGTGGCAGCAACAATGGGCTCAGCTTAGCAATGATTGTGAGGTTGGCATAGGACCTGAGTGTTTAGTTCTGTTGTGCGTAGGGTAGCTATCAGTTCATACCAACCCAAAGGCACCAAACAACAACAATAACAATTTTCAGAAACCCAATATTGAGAAGGTGAAAAAATATCCAGTTTACTGAAAGACATTTTATATTATAAATAATGGAGAAGCATTGGCTTTTTCTTATACTAGCCTATGAAATAGATTTCAGCACATGTAAATCTCTAACTTGTAAAGGACAACAATAACTTGCTATTTTTTCCAAACCCACAAACTTGGAGTGAAAATTAAAATAATGCAGATACATAGAGGAATAATTAGCTCCCAAACTTTGTTCTCGTCTATTACTTTGTTGTTGTTGTTGTTGTTAAGTGCTGTTAAGTCGGTCCTGACCCATAGCAACCATATATAGGGTTTCAGAGGAGTGACTGGTGAGCTTGATCCACCAACCTTACGGCTCAAACAGACTTTGCAGTCCAGGGCATTAACCCATAGTGCCACACCGTAACTCTTTCTATTACTTTAGGAAGAGAAAATGACTTTGCAAAATTTTTCATATACTAGGAGCAGTTACTTTATATTATTTTTTACTCTCTGAGAAGAGGTTTCACTGCAATCTTCTCCTGGAATTAATTCATAAATCTTCATATGCCGATCAAAACAGCTAGAGGAAAGAAAAAGCCAGAAGAAATTAAAACAATATTTTCTCACTTTGCCTTCCTCACATAATCATCTTTGTTTGGGGCTTCCTAAAAAAGATTTGTGACATATAAGTGTTTCCCCTTATATCATCATTTCATATTCCCACTTATTCTAATGGTTCATGTGTTTAAATGACTTTAAATTTTTTTAAGTAAAAAGATTTGAACATGTCAGATTATTTTACTAGAAGGAATATATTTTCCAAAACTATATATCAAATTTCTAATCCCATATATAAAATTTAAATAATATTTTAGATTCTCAAAGTGAAAAAGAACCAGTCTTTTAAATACCATACATCATGTATTTTACACACACGGTGAGTCACATACAAGCTCCTATTTTGTATAGCTGATGACACTAAGGGTATTTGCTTAATGTCACACAGCAACTTCAACACAAACTGCATCTGAGTACCTAACATTTCAAAGTTAAATATTCCATGACGTAACCTTTTAGAGTGCAAGAGAAGTTTCACAGATTTTTTTTTTTTTTTTTTGTAACTTTCAATTGTGGATTGTGTGAAGCTTTACAGACAAGATCATCAGTTTTATATTCAGCAAATATTACACTTTGTTTCATCTCCATGATTGCAATCTCCTCCATAGAACAAATCATTTTCTTCCTCCCTGTATTTCCTACTTCTGTTTCACCCACCATCCCATCCCTTCTCACCATTGTCCCTCAGTACATGTTGCCTCTTTGCTTTTGAGTGATTGATTATCCCATCATTCATAATGACCACATCATACTAGTGTTGTTCCCCCTATATACCTACTTACTGCTTCGCTGAAAGATGGTGTGTTCCTTTCCACACCTGAAGGGCAGTACAGGACCATAGTCTCAGGTTCCCCCAGTCTCTTTATGACCAGTAATCCTGGTTTATTTATTTATTTAAAAAATAATTTTGAGTTTTGTTCCACACATTGCGTCGATCTATCGAGTACCTTCTAATACAATTCCTTTCAGAGCAGTTGGTAGTGGTAGTTGGGCACCATCTAGTTCTACTGGTCTAAGAGTTATGAAGAGTGATGTTCACATGTTCCATTAGTCCATTGAACTAATTAATTCCAATCATCTTCAATTTTCATCACTCTTTTTTCTTTGGTACATGGAGAGACCAATAACTGCACCTTAGACAGCCGCTCAAGAGTTTTTATTATCCCATTTGCTACTGTAAAAGTAGAATGTAGAATACTGTCTTTGTGGACTATGTTATGCCAATTGACCATGGTATCCCCTGAGACTATAGTCATGACCTCCCAGGCTCAGATGCTCATTGCCTTAATGTATTTGATAATATCTAAGAAGTTTTCATCATTTTACTTGCTGTATGCAGGACCATATTCACAGTTGTGTTTGCAGAAAAGGCAAATATTAATGCACCAATATTCTCTTTCATATTCTTGTATATCTGTGAGACATATAATTATACACATGTATATATACATGTTGTTGTTGTTAGGTGCAATTGAATTGGTTCCAATTCACAGGGACCCTGTACAGGGTTTCCAATGAGCAGCTGGTGAGTTTGTCCTCTCATAATTATTCAGCATGTTTCTCTATCCATCTACCTACAGAATACTGTTGTTCCAAGGTTGTATATATATATATTTATATATTTGTTGTGGTTGTTAAGTGCCATCGAGTCGGTTCCGACCCATAGCGACCCTGAACAGGGTTTCCGAGGCTGTAAATCTTTATGGGAGCAGAAAGCCTCATCT
>NW_006408586.1:7338333-7372515 GCF_000296735.1 Chrysochloris asiatica
CCAATTTTCTTCTTCTTGTATGTTTTCCTTCCCTGTCTTGTATATTGCCCTCCCCATCATCTGAGTTAACATATGTCTGCCCTATATCTGGAATCCTGGTGTGGCACTGTAGGATAAGCACTGGATTACAAGGTTAGTTGGAGCAAGAAGAACAGCAGTTCTCACTAACCCTACTATGAGCCGGGACCAACTGGATGGTCTTAACAACAACAACAACCCTATAGCCAGTGAACTATTCTCCCTTCTCCCCACCCCAACAACCATCAAAGAATTTTTCTTTTTTCTCTTTCAAACTCTTATATAGTTGTTGTTATTGTGTGCTGCGGAGTCAGTTCCAACTCCTAGCGACCCTGCATAGAATTGCTAAGGCTGTAAATCTTTACCGGAGCAGAAAGCCTCATCTTTCTCCTGCAGAACAGCTGGTAGTTTTGAATTGCTGACAGTGAGATTAGCAGCCAGATTCATAACCACTACATATATAGTTGTGGTATATTTAAATATGTATGTCTCACACTTCCTCTCACTCTTCCTCCCTTGCCTGTTCAGTCTATCTTTCAACCCATGCATCTATGCAAAGAACACTGTTGTTTCAGAATTGTGTATATATCACTATTTACAGCTATCCCCTTCAGCTCATGAACACTTCCCGTGTCTTCATCCATCTCCATTATTTTTATGCCACCCTCCCTTTTCTTGAGTATTGCCCTCCCCCTTGTTGTTTATTGCCATTCCCATCACCCAAACTATTATGTAGCTACCCTCTAGCCTCCCTCTCACTGACGGTAACTGTCAAAGAATGTTTCTTTCACTCTGGAAACCTTTTCTTAATCTTTTACAATAATAGTCTCATACAATATTTGTCCTTTTGTGATTAACTAGTTTCACTCAACATAACCTCCAGGTTCATCCAAGTTATCAGGTGTTTCTCAGCTTCATCCTTATACTTCATCGTTGCATAGTATTCCATTGGGTGTTTGTAACAAAGTTTGTTTATCCCTTCTTCTATTGTTGGGTATTTAGACTGTCTCCATCTTTTTCGCAATTATGAATAGTGCTGTAATGAACATTGGTGTGCATGTATCTACTCAGGGCCTGGCTCAAGTTTCTTGTGGATTGTTCACAGACTGTATAAAAAAAGTATGATCCATTTATGACAATTTTTATGTATATAATAATTTGCTTTTCAGTAGACAGCACGGTCCCTATGAGATCATTTCAGAACCTCACGTGTTTGTTTCTCATCCTGCATTTCTTCTTCTCACTTACAGAGCCACTGCTAGTACAGGAATCTTTCTAAAACATTTTCCATGTCATTAACCTGCAAAAAAACAAGAATCCACCAAAAAATGAAGATTTCTTCCAAACCTTCCTTCACCTTTATTGACATACCTCTACTCTGTTCAACTTGTCTCAATGCCTTTGTCAATATCTTTATCTAGAGAATTCTTTCTATAAAACATAAAAAAATAGTGCCATGGAATTGATTCCTACTCATGAGTACCCCACATATGTCAGGGTAGAACAGTGCTCCATAGTGTAATCAATGACTAATTTATCAGATGTAGAATACCATCTGTAGATACCACCTCTGGGTTGACTCAAACCTTAAATTTTAGGTTAACAGCTAAGCTCATTAACACAAGTTGTCATACCCAAGGCTGTTGTCAAGGCTTATTGTTATTGTTAAGTGCCACTGAGTAGATTCCAACTCATAGCAACCTTATACAGGCTTTCCAAGGAGGGACTAGTGTATTTGAACCTCCAACCTTGCAGTTAGCAGTCCAGTGCCTATCCTGAAGTGCCACACTAGAACCCCTTTCAAGGTTTAAATATCTCTAATCGTATTGTTCCTTTCCTGAAATCAGAAATTAATTTTTCCTAATTTGTGTTATCATAGCACTTTTTATAATTCTTATATTGTAACATAGTACATTGTTGTTGTTGAGTGCTGTCAAGTCAGCTCCCACCTATAGCAAC
The DNA here is from genome assembly GCF_000296735.1 of Chrysochloris asiatica. Classification (NCBI taxonomy): domain Eukaryota; kingdom Metazoa; phylum Chordata; class Mammalia; order Afrosoricida; family Chrysochloridae; genus Chrysochloris; species Chrysochloris asiatica. The sequence goes on from NW_006408586.1 coordinate 7,340,311, forward strand.
TCTGTATAGTGTTTCTGAGGAGTGGCTGGTGAGCTTGAACTGTGAACTTTGTGTTTTAAACTGACAATGTATTTCAGCACATTAACCCACAACACCACACTAGGACTCCAAAGAGGGAGGCCAGCAGCAGTGCATATATGCATAAAGCCTTCAGCACCTGGTATTCCCAGGTGGTGTCCCATCCAAGTACTAACCAGGCCCAACCCTGTTCAGCTTCTGAGATCAAATGAAATCAGACACATTCAAGGTGGTATGACTATAGTAGATTGCTCCTTAATTGGAAGTGATTGGGTAAATATTTTTCAGTCTATCATCACCACTCCGACTTCTACCCACTCCTATAACTCCAACAGTGTTTTCCCCCAAATTCTTTTAATTCTCAATAGATATTTATTTGAATACCTGCTACAAAGTAGCTATTTGCTGAATGTCAATTCATAGTCATCATTTTTTGATACTAATAAAGTCATAATGGAGTCCTTGGATGGTACAAACAACTAAGAAATCAATCACAATCTAAAATATTGACAGCTGAACCCACCCAGAGGTGTTTCACAAAAAAAGACCTTGAGAACAGCTTCTGAAAGATCATTGTCTTGAAAATTTTGTGGAGGGCAGTTTTACTTTGCAACTCATGTATTTATGAAGTTTTAATATCAAATCAATTGCAACTGCTTTTTGTTTTTTTCTTAAGCCATAATAACTTAAAATTTCATTTAAAAAAATTGCCATAAAATGTTAGAACAGGAAAAGTCCATAAAGATTATTTTATCAAATTTTTGTATTTTATATAAATAGAGGTTCTAAGAAGTTGGATTGATTAATTAAAAAAATGTATTACAGACATTCTTTATATGCCAAGCCTTTTTCTATATGCCAGAAATAGATTTGGATTTGCATTCACTGCATTTGTGCAGCTTACATTCTGAAAGTAAAACAGACAATAATGTAGTGGTCAGGATATTAGTTAATAGTGATTAGAGTCATGAATAAAACAAAATATTAGCTCAAGTTCACATAGGTTACAGAACTGAAACATAAGCTCGGGTCTTCTGTGTCTCAGTTTGGGTCCACGTGTTAACTTGAAACGATTCTATTTTATCTTCAAGGAATCCTGGTGGCATAGTGGTTAAGCTCAGAACAAATAATCAGAAGGTTGATGGTTTTAACCCATCAGTCTTTCTATGGGAGAAAAATGAGGCAATTTGCTTCCTTAAAGATTGTTGTTGTTGTTAGGTGCCATCAAGTCGGTGCCGACTCATAGCAACCTTATGCACAGCAGTACAAAACACTGCCCGATCCTGGGCCAACCTCACTATTGTTGCCATGCTTGAGTCCATTGATGCTGCCACTTGGCCAATCCATCTCAATGGGGAGCTTCCTCTTTTTCTCTGACCCTCCACCTTACCAAATATGATATCCTTCTCTAGCAACTGGTCCCTCCTGACAATATGTCCAAAGTATGAGAGACGAAGTTTGGTCATCTTGGCCTCCAAGGAGCACTCTGGCTGCACTTTTTCCAATACAGACCTGTTGGCTCTATGGGCAGCCCATGGCACTTTCAATATTCTTCTCCAACACCATAACTCAAAAGCATGACTTCTTCTATGGTCTTCCTTATTCACTGTCCAACTTTCACATGCATATGAGGCTATTGAAAATACCGTGACTTAGTCCTCAAGCTGACATCTTTGTTTTTAGACACTTAAAAAGGTCTTGTGAAACAGATTTGCTTAACACAATACGTCATTTGATTTCTTGATTACTGCTTCCATGAATGTTGATAGTTGATCCAAGAAGAATGAAGTCCTTGACAACTACAATCTTTTCTCCATTGATAAGAATGATGTTGTTTATTGTTTCAATAGTGAGGATTTTTGTTTACTTTGCATTGAGATGCAACCCATACTGAAGACTGTGCTTTTCATCAGCAAATATTTTAAGTCCTCTTCACTTTCAGCAAGCAAGGTTGTATCATCTGCATATCACAAGTTGTTAATGAGTCATCCTCAAATACTAATGCCATGTTTTTCTTCATAGAATCCAGCTTCTCAGATTATTTGCTCAGCATACAGGTAGAATAAATATGGTGAAAGAATACAACCCTGTCATACACCTTTCTTAATCGTAAACCATCCAGTGTTCCAATGTTCTGTTCGGGTAACTGCCTCTTGGTCCATATACAGATTCCTCATGAGCAGAATTAAGAGTTCCAGAATACTCTTACTTCGCAATATTGTCCCTAGCTTGTCATGATCCACACAATTGAAAAACCAAGGAAAACCTAAGGGTTGCTTCTAGTCTGTCCTATAGAGTCTCTGTGAGCCTGAATTAACTTGATGGCAATAGTTTGGAATTATATTTTCAAGTCAAACATAGTTGATATAGAAGTAAATGGGAGTTATTGTTCATAGTTGCAATTATACAACTGGCTACATAAAATAAAAAAATAAACCAAATGCTATAAAATTGATTCAGATCCAAGGCTCCATAGAGTTTTCAAGACTGTGACCTTTTCAAAACAGGCCTTTTTGTCTGAAGCACCCCTAAATAGATTCAAACTACCAACCTTTACAGTTCATAACTATTTTCACTACCCAAGGACTCTAGGTAGTGAAAGATAAAGGTAAAATTTAGATTGCTATTAAAAACTTATTCAAAACAAAGAAAATAACAAGAAAAGCCAAAATATAGTGGTTTAATTAAGGTAGAAGAAAAATGTGGTATCAGAATAGGAAGAAGACTCAATAACAACCTGTGATATGCAGATGATACAACCTTGCTTGCTGAAAGTGAAGAGGACTTAAAATGTTTACTGATGAATATCAAAGACCACAACCTTCAGTATGGATTGCATCTCAATGTAAAAAAAAAAAAAAAAATCTTCACCACTGGACCAATAAACAACATTCTTATCAATGGAGAAAAGATTGAAGTTGTCAAAGACTTCATTTTTCTTGGATCAACCATCAACACTCATGGAAGCAGCAGTCAAGAAATCAAACAACATATTGCATTAGGCAACTCTGCTGCACAAGACCTTTCTAAAGTGTTGAAGAGCAAAGGTGTCAGCTTGAGGACTAAGGTGTGCCTGACCCAAGCCATGGTATTTTTAATAACCTCATATGCATGTGAAAGCTGGATAGTGAATATGAAGACTGTAGAAGAATCCATGCTTTTGAGTTATGGTGTTGGAGGAGAATATTGAAAGTGCCATGTGCTTCCAAAAGAACCAATAGATCTGTGTTGAAAGAAGTGCAGCCAGAGTGTTCCTTGAAGAGTAGGATGGCCAAACTTCGTCTCTCATACTTCTGACATATTGTCAGGAGGGACCAGTCGCTGGAGAAGGATATCATGTTTGATAGGGTGAAGAGTCAGAGAAAAAGAGGAAGACCCCCAGTGAGATGGATTGGCCAAGTGACCGCATCAATGGGCTGAAGTGTGGCAACAATTGTGAGGCTGGCCTAGGATCGGGCTGTGTTTTGTTCTGTTGTACATTTGGTTGCTATGAGTCGGTACCAAATCGATGTCACCTAACAACAACAAATTAAGGTAGAAATTTCCATAGTTATTACATAGTAGTCCATATATTTAAGAGTCTGTGCTGGTGACAAGCCTCTGTCTCACTTTTGTCATCAAAAACTAAGGATCCTTCACCTATTACTCTACCAATAGGGTGCAATCTGATTTGATGTTTGGAGGCTACCACATCTTTGGTCTGGCTGCAGAAAGGAAAAAGAGAGTTGGAAGAACACATGCCCAGTATTTTAAGGCTAAGAACTAGAAGTGGTTAAATCACTTTTTATTCACATTCCATTGGGTGAATCCAATCAGGTGCAACTGGATATAAGGGAAGCTAGAAAACAATCTCTGACTGGGTTGCCATCTATCTTCCCAGCTAAACTCTTCCAAGCTAGTTTTAACAATTCAGAAAGAATTCAGAGAATTATGATAACAGAAAGGGAGAGACAGTTAACCATTGTGTCTCTCTGGGGAAGCTCTTATTTACTTCTTCCGGGTCTTGGAAAAAAACGGCAAGAACATAGGTAAATAATGAACTCAAAGCTATTCTTTCAAAAGCAATGTAATCAAAAGCAGTGAGGTCTTCAAAGTAAAGAATCTGGTGACTGTTTGGGACAGAGGTAGTCCAGTTTCTGTCTGAGCTACTTAACACTAAGTTTAAAGAATGTTGTTCTTATTGTTATATATAATCAAGTCAATCCATACCCATAGCAGCTGGTGGGTTTAAATCACTGACCTTGAGCTTGGGTGTCCAGTGTATATCCTATAGCACCACCCAGGAGTCTTTGCTTAATTCCTCAAAAAAGTATATATATATAAAAATTCAAATAAAACATACACTTCAGAAATGACACTTGTTTGCACAGGCAAACTGATTTAAGTGAGTCACAGAAACCACTTCAATGAACCATAACCATTAATTTAACTGACTGTTTTGTCCTGCTCGCAAACTCACTTTATAGATCCAGAATATTAATGCAATAACTGAGTTTACATATTACCTTGCTCTGAAATCAGTAGGGAAGGCCATGGCATAAAACAGGTAATTTTGTGCTTGCTTAGCTATTCAAACAAAATTACTGAATCACTGAGATGAGGATGGTGATTTTCTCAGGTTCTTGGGTCAGTTTTAATTTTCCATATTTATCAGAAGGCACTGGCTTTAAAGTTTTGAGTAGACACTGTGTAGTGTTACAAAGAACACCTTGACACAACTCTTACTCTTCAAGTCTCAAGTGAGAAGAAACTTCTTTTGTTAACCCTTTGCCTCTCAGTGGATTCAGGCTTATAGCAATAGCAACCATAGGATCCCCATGACTGTAATCTGGACCATATAGTATTAATGCAGTGCTGTGAGTTAATGTACTAGACTGCATGTGTTGGTTTGAACCACAAGATCGATGGTTCAAGCTCACCAGCTGCTTCTCAGAAACCCTATTCAGGGTCATTATGAGTCAGAATCAACTTGACAGCACTTAACAACAATATGGACCACAAGTCAATTTGAACCATGGGAATCCTATTTACTTTCCCAAACTTGCAGACAGTACCCATTTGACCTAGCCTCCATAGCTTGATAATCAGAACTCTACTAGAAAAAAAAAAAAAAAAAAAAAAAACTTTTGATAAAGGCAACAAGAGTAAATTGCTATAATTTAATGAACTTGACCTATGCTCATGGATGTAGCAGCTCAAAATACCAACAGAGAGGGTAGGAGTCTTCATATTAAGTATCAATCCTATCCCCTCTGTACACGCGGTAGATAGGAATGGGAAACTTAGAAATTGGCTACCTAAAATGAGGGGGTGATAAAGGCACAAAGTGACTGGCTTACACAGTTGCAAAGAGTTTAGTTTAAGAGTGTGCAGGAGAAGATTGAGTCTCCACTGAATAGTTTTCATCTTGTCTGCATAGGTCTGGTGAAAAGAGATGGGGATAAGATTCTTATGATTCAGTAGTGAGTAATTGTTACCATGACTAATTGTGACTGTCACAATTGTTAAGGTAGACGTTTTGTAACAAAAACAGGGGGGTAGTTAATCTAACAGTCCAGAAACAGAGGACACTAAGACCATCAAGGGAGAAGAGCACAAGCGCAATGCGGGACCCTAACCAGAGAAGCAGCGACAGGAAAGATGGAGACAGAGATGAGGACGTGGAGAAGAGACCAGCTGAGGACTCTAAACTCATGGAGAGAGAGGGGCTGAGAGCTGGCGGCCAGGAAGCAGGATTGCAGGATGTGCCCTTTGGTTGTTTAAATTATTATATATTCCTGAGTGTTTTGTGTACATCTCCCCACCCCATCCCCCCCTCAAAAAAAAGGAAAGAAAAGTAAAACAGAAGGAGTTGAAGCAAATACTGTTGAATGACAATGCACAGAATAGATTGGAATCATTACAATGAAATGATGGATTAAAGCCAATGTTCTCCCATCTTATATCCTACAAGCCTTTCCCCCCTACCCCCCCCACCCCACCACACCCGGTCATCAGCACACAGCCCCTTTCCCTCTCTGGGTCTAAAGTATCCAGCTGCTCCATCTCTCCACATCATTGTCTCTGCCTCCATATCAAGCATCACTGCTTCTCTGGGTAGGGTCCTCCTCTCCGTTCTTCTCCCTTCATGGTCCCAGGGACCCCCGTCCCTAGATTGCAAAGTTAATAACTCCTCTCTGTGCTACAAAACAGCTACTACTTTTACATTTACAACCCTCACAATCAGTCCTGATAACAATTATTCACTATTGTATCATAAGAGACCTATCTGCATTTCCTTTCATCAGCCCTGCCTAGACAGATTAGGTACTACTAAGTGGAGATTCTACCTTCTTCCATGCTCTCTGGATCTAGGATCCCTTCTGAAAGCTTATAAGCCAGTCACTTCTTGACTTTTTAGCCCATTTTGGGCAGTGAATGGCCAAGTTGCTCATCCCTGTCTCCTTTGTGTATGGAGAGGGTGGGAATGATCCTTGCTGTAAAGATTTCTTCCCTCTTTGGAGCTACTGCATCCATAGGTGTAGGTCAAGTTCATTAAATGGTATCAGATTACTCTTTTTTTCCTCTTCTTTCTTCTTCTACTTGAGCTCTGATCATCCAGTTATTGAAGCCAGGTCAAGTGGCTATTATCTGCAAGTGTGGGTGTTCTTGTGCATATGCCCTCTCTTCTTATCAGCTGGACGCTTCACTCTCTACTCTAGTCTTCTGTGGCTATGTCACTAACTCTGGGCCCAAGAGTCCACAGGTCTTGCCACACTGCTGGCCAACCAGATCTCCACTCGGGTTCATAGGAGTCTATTGAACGTTGTAGGGCTTAGCTTGCAGCTTCATTGCTGTTTATCCCTCACCTCCCCTGATCAGTGATGAATGTGGTCACCAATCACAACGTGCATTCCCATTGAGTCTTAGTCTTGGAAGGGGGTTTACTCTGAAGGGACCTGACCACTTGCCTTGATGTGTCCTGGGTGAACAACTTCCTTGTTCTTGTAGTAATCAGTTGGTCTGCCTATATTGTTTTGTATTTTTCTTGTCGGTCTGTCTTTCAAGAAGTATCTTCTGTTCTTCTAGCTACTCCAGACTGGTCTATTTATTTATTTTTGAAATCTATTTGATTTCCTCTTCATTTGGAAGTTCTGTAATTGCATTATTCCTTCCTTTTACATTATGTTTTGTTGTTGTTGCTGCTGTTATTATTGATGTAACTATGACTCTGATTCTCTATTTTCAGTATTGTATTTTGAGCCTGTTTTTCACTGAAGATGCCCATAGCTGGGTACAGTCTAGGTGGTATTGCCATGTATTTAGTCTTAGGCGGCTTGCTGTTGTTGGTTCTCTGTCCAAAGGAAGCGTGTTAGTATTTTTCCAGAAGATTGATTTCATTTGTATAGATTCTTTTGATTTCTGTTTATCTGAAAAAGACCTAATTTTGCTGTCATATATGATGAACAATTTTACTGGATATAGGATTCTTGGTTGCTATTTTTTCTTTCTTTCAGAGTTTAATATATGTTATTCCATTGTCTTTTGCACTCATGGTTTCTACCAAGAAATCTGTGTAGTCTTATTTCTCCTTTGTAGATAGCCCTTTGTTTTTCCTAATCTATTCTTAGAATTCTTCCCTAGTCTTTGGTTTTTAAAAGCATGATTATGATATGTCTTGGTGTTTTTCTTTTGAATTCTATCCTGCTTGAAGTTCATTCAACTTCTTGAATCACTATCTTCTCATCTTTCATGACATTATGGAGGTTTTCTTACAATGACTCTTTGATAGGATCCTTTACAGTTTCATATACAGAACCTTGTTTTCTGAAAAGAAGCAACAGGATTGGGGTAAAACTTATAAACAACCTTCATATACAACCTTGATTTCTGAAAAGAAGAGGATTTGAAATACTTACTGATGAAGATATATATATAGCCTTCAGCATTGATTGCACCTCATTGTAAAGGAACAAAAGTCCTTACAACTGAACCAATAAATAACATCATGATTAAGAGTTGTCTTTGACAATCAATTCTCATTAAAGCAACAGTCACTAAATCAAAGAATGTATTGGGTTGGGAAAAATCATATGCAAAAGACCCACTAAAATGCAAAAGAGCAAAAAGAAGTCATTTTAAGAACTAAGATGAGCCTGACCCAACTCATGGCATTTTCAATAACCTCATAAACAAGTGAAATTTGGACAATTATTTATAAAGACTGAAGAAGAGCCAATGCATTTGAATAACAGTGTTGGTAAAGAATATTGAAAGTACCATGGACTGTCAGAAGAAGAAGCACATCATTCAGGTCAGGTGGCAGGCTGGAGCACTCTGCTGACTCTGGGATTTTGGGGTCAGTGAATTCAAAATATGCAAGTCAGGTGGCAGACCACTGACTTTTGCAGACTTACATCCCAACAACCAGAGTTCAGGTGATGAGAAATGTACAGAGTGTAGAGAAAGAGCAAGCTTTGCTAGATATCCGTTTATATTTTTGAGGAAGTCCTCACACCCATGGACACTCCCCTGCCAGCTGATTTGTTGTTGATCTCAGATCACAAAATGAAAAGCGATTACGTAGTTTCTGCCAAATCCTTGAGAAGCATAGTCTTGCCAAGTCATATGTTGTTGTTGTTGTTAAGTGCCATCGAGTTGGTTCCGACCCATAGCCACCCTGTACGGGGTTTCCGAGGGTGTAAATCCTTACGGGAGTAGAAAGCCTCATCTTTCTCCCATGGAGCGGCTGGTAGTTTCGAACCACTGACCTTAAGGTTCGCAGCCCGATTCGTAACCACTACGCTACCAGAGCTATGCCAAGTCATATAACATCATAGAAATCCATTGTTTTAAAAGTTCAACAAGAGAGAACCAAAGTGTATGAAAAGCAGTGTACCAAAACAGGAGTTTAAACTTGCTATCTGACAAGTTCTTGGACTTCAAGGAAAAAGAATAAATCTATGCTAGGAGACTTGGTGTTGTTGTAGAACAAACATGGGATTATTAACCACATGGTCAATGGTTCAAACCCATTAGTAGCTCCAAGGGAGAAAGATGAAGCTGTCTGTTCCATAAAAGGTTTACAGTCTTAGAATCCCTATATAGGATTCCTATGAATAGGAATCAACTCCTGGTAGAGTGTTTGCTTTTGGAAAGTCTAATAGACTCATATAATAGTACACAAAATGCAAGTATACAGTGTAGAAAATCACCAGGGAGTGATACATACTAGTGTTTGAAGGATCAGAATAAGTGTGAGGGGTCAGAGTAAGTGACCCAGCACCTGTCCAGAGTGAGTTATCAATGAGAAATAGAGAGATGAAGTGAAAATATGATCCTTATATTAGAACCAAGGTCAAGTGCTCCTTTCCCTAGTCTAGATTTTGGAACAGCCATATAAAAGAACATTTTGTATCAGGAAAATAATATCTTTATTTAAAATTAATGCATTATACTAATCCTAGGGGGAAGAGAGCAGAAAATACTGCATTCCATAGTCACAGACATTGAATTGCATGCTTTCATATGATTGATTGTAAAGCGTAGCTCTATATTAGCAAAAAGACCCACAAAGAGATGGATTGGCACAGTAGCAGCAGCAATGAGTTCAAGCATAACAACAGTTGTGAGGCTGTCACAGGACTGGGAAGCATTTCCTTCTGTTGTGTATAGGGTCACTATGAGTCAGAAGTGACTCAGTGGCTCCTAACAACAACAATATAGTGGTAAACCATCCTCCAACTATCTCATTCCACCTCTGTGAAATAGTGTCATGGAATGAATTGTATCCCCACAAAATATGTGCCTGTTTGGCTGGTCAATGATTCTCAGTGTTTTGGCAATTATGTAAAGATGCAAGGTGGTAGTTATGTGATCATTCCCCAAGATGTGATCTGATGTGATAAACCAGTCAAGGATTGAGAGTAGAATTAAACACCTATAAATCCTGGTGTGGTTCTGTGGGCTAATGTGTCAGACTGCAAAGGCATTTGAACTGCAAGGTCGGTGGTTCAAGCTCACCAGCTGCTCCTTGGAAACCCTATACAGGGTCGCTATAGGTCAGAATGTACTCGATGGCACTTCACAACAACAACAACCACAATCTCATCACAGCCTGTTCCCTGGTATATGCCTGCAACACCTTTTACTTACAAAAGATAAATGGTAGGAAAAGTGAGCAGACATCAGAGGGAACTATCATCATTAAAAAAAAAGAGCCAGGAGTGGAGTGTGTCCTTTGGGCCTGGGGTCCCTGCTGTAAAGCCTGTAGATCCAGGGAAGGATTGATGCTAAGACATTTGGAATGCTGGTTTTGCAGATCCTGAGACAAGGAGACACGGTCTTTTCTCCAAAGATCTGAATTTAGACTTCTAGCCTCCTAAACTGTGAAAGAATAAACTTATTTGTTAAAACCATCTTCTGCTGACATTTCTGTAATAGCAGCAGTTGATAATAAGACAAAGCAATATTTAGGAACAGCAAAAATGCCTTACCTAAACAGAGACATATGGAACAAACCTTCTTCCAACAGTATATGAGAAACATGCCCTGTTCCAAGAATCTCCCTTAGGGATGTCTTCTCATTGTAAATATTAGGAAGTCTTATGAGGTGCCCTGAAAAGCAGTAATATCCATGCTCAGATACAGTTAGTTTAATGATGTATTTGGTAAATTCAGAAGAAATACCTGGTAATATTCTTGTTTAAAGATTCAAAACTAAAAATCATGCCTACTGTCAGTGAGTCAATTCTGACTCATAACCACCATATATAGGGTTTTCACAACTAAATCTTTAATGAAGCAGTTTTATCTTTCTCTCACAAAGTAATAAGTGGTTTTAAACTACCAACCTTGTGTCTAGCAGACCTAAATGTAACGCACAGTACCACATAGGTAACCTACGGGGTAGTAATACTCTGTCACATAAGATCATTATGAATCAGAATTAATTAATATATTAACTGATTAATATATTAAATAGAATAAAAGGCACTAATTTTTGTAAGAAACAAAGTATGAAATGTTAGCTAATGAATTCTCTACTTATTCATGTATCTGAAATATAACACTCTGCCTTAACATTCTTCTCTTCCTCTTCTGGATTATCAGGCTCTTTAGAGCACGACACATTCCTAGTAGTTTTGAATCCTACTCAGAACATAACCATTATGTATTTCCATCCCCTTATATGACATTGAAGAATTCTTCTTCTGAATTTTAATGATGTAACCATGCATATTCCACTTCCCTGGTACTACTTAATGAGCATGAGTCACCAGGAGCTGCCTGCAAAAGTAACTGAAAGTGTGTCAAGAATATAACTTAATTTAATCTTCATATAGAAGTTGCTTTAAAACTAGCCAATAAAGGGGAGGGGTGGTAAATAAAAGAGGAGTCTTCTCTGGAACTACCACTTTGCAATAAAATGGTGAGGCAAGAGCAATATAAAATTGACCAAGAATCAGGAGCTTTTGTTTGTTTTCTCTTCTTTTCTTTACATGGACGTGCATGTCATACCAAAGACTGTGGTCTTTGATTTCATCCATAAGTATCTGAAGTCCTCTTCCTTTTCAACAACCAAGGTGGTATCACCTGTATATCGCAGATTGTTAATGAGTCTCCTTCCAATCCTGTTGCCATGTTTTTCTTCATATAATCCAGTTTCTCAGATTATGTGATCATTTTACAGATTGAATAAGTATGGTGAAAGAATACCCAGGTACATAACTTTCCTAAATTTAAGCCATTCAGTGGTCTGTTGTTCTGTCTGAACAACTGTTTCTTGGTCTACGTACAGATGAGCACATATTCTTCATGCTGCTGTTAGTGTTAGGTGGCATTGAGTTGGTACCGATTCATAGTGACCCTGTGCACAACAAAACAAATCACTGCCCGGTCCTGGGTCAAGCTCACAATTGTTGCCATACTTGAGCCCACTGATACTGCCACTTGGCCAGTCCATCTCACTGGGGGTCTTCCTCTTTTTCTCTGACCCTCTTTACCAAATATGATATCGTTATCTATGACTGGTCCCTCCTTACAATATGTCCAAGGTATGAGAGACTAATTTGGCCATCCTGGCCTCCAAGAAGCCCTCTGGCTATACGTCTTCCAACACAGATCAATTTGTTCTATTGGAAGCTCATGGTACTTTCAATATTCTCCTCCAACACCATAACTCAAATGCATCAATTCTCAGTCTTTCTTATTCACTATCCAACTTTCACATGCATATGAGGTTATTGAAAATACCATGGCTTGGGTCAGGCACATCTTAGTCCTCAAGTTGACATCTTTGCTCTTCAACACTTTAAAAAGGTCTTGTGCAGCAGATTTGCCCAATGTAATACGTCATTTGATTTCTTGACTGCTACTTCCACGAGTGTTGATAGTTGATCCAAGAAGAATGAAGTCCTTGACAACTTCAATCTTTTCTTCATTGATAAGAATGTTGTTTATTGGTCCAGTGGTGAGAATTTTTGTTTTGTTTACATTGAGATGCAATCCATACCGAAGGCTGTGCTCTTTGATCTTTATCAGTAAATGTTTTAAGTCCTCTTCACTTTCAGCAAGCAAAGTTGTATCATCTGCATATCACAGGTTATTAATGTTCTTCCTCCAATCGTAATGCCACATTTTTCTTCATATAACCCAGCTTCTCAGATATTGCTCATATAGGGTAAATAAGTATGGTGAAATAATACAACCCTGTCACACACCTTTCTTAATTTTAAACCATTCAGTGTTCCCATGTTCTGTTTGAACAACTGCCTCTTGGACCAGGTACAGATACCTCATGAGCACAATTCAGTGCTCTGGAATACTTATACTTCCCACTGTTGTTCATAGCTTGTGATGATCCACACAATCGAAAGCCTTTGCGTAGTCAATAAAGCACAGGTAAATATCTTTCTGATATTCTCTGCTTTCAGCCAAGATCCATTGGACATCAGCAATGATACCCCTGTTCCACATCCTCTTCTGAATTCCGCTCGAACCTCTGAAAGTTCTCTGTCAATGTATGCTTGCAGCCATTTCTGTTTTATATTTAGTATAACTTTACTTGCCTGGAATACCAAAGATATGGTCTAATGATTTCTGCATTCTGTTGGGTCCCCTCTCTTTGGAATGGGCACAAATATGGATCTCTTCCAGTTGTCTTCTAAATTTCTTGGTATACATGAGTGAGTGCCTCCCAGGCTTCATCAGTTTGTTGAAACATTTCAATTTTTATTCAGTTGATTCCCAGATCCTTGTCCATTGACAATAAATTCAATGCACCTTGGACTTCTTCCTTCACTATCATTGACTCTTGATGGTATGTTCCCTCTTTAAATGGTTGAACAATGACCATTTCTTGTTGGTGCCATAACTGTGTAGTCCTTCCATTTTCTTTTGATCTTTTCTGCATCATTAGATATTTTGTCCATAGGATCAAACACTATAGACTTTGGTATGGATTGAACCTCAATGTAAAGAATGTAAAGAAAATAAAAACCCTCACCAATGGACCAATAAAAAACCCATGTAAATGGAGAAAAGATTACCAAAGAAGAAAGAAGTTACCAAAGACTTCATTTTCCTTGTGTCAACCATCAACACTCATGGAAGTTAAATGACATATTGCATTAGGCAAATCTGCTGCAGAAGAGTTCTTTAAAGTGTTCAAGAGCAAAGATGTCAACTTGAGGACTAAGTAACCCTTACCAAAGCTATAGTATTTTCAGTAGCTTCATATGCATGTTAAAGTTGGATAGTGAATTAGGAAGACCATAGAAGAATTGAAATATTTGAGTTATGATATTGGAGGAAAATTTTAATAGTACCATGCACTGCCAAAAAAACAAACAAACAAACAAACAAACAACAACAACAACAAACAAACCAATCTGTGTTGGAAGAAGTATAACCAGAATGTTCCTTGGGAGCTGGGATGGCCAGACTTCGTCTCTCATACTTCAGACATATTGTAGGGGGGACCAGTCTTTGGAGAAGAATATCATGTTTGGGAAAGTGGAGGGTCAGAGAAAAATAGGAAGACCCCCCAATGAGATGGATGGGCACAATGGCAGCAGCAATGGGCTGAAATGATTGTGAGATTGGCTCAGCACCAGAAAGTGTTTCATTTTGTTGTTTGTAGGGTAGGGTCATGAGTCAGTACTAAATTAATGACACCTAACAACAACAACAATCAGGAATTACTTTTAAAGTCTTATTCAGAAGTTCCCTGTGAAAAGTTAGATGAGAGATAGAATTTTTTTTTTTCTTTGAAATTTCAAATGAATTCTGAAATCCACAAAGTCTTTTAGTTGTTGTTGTTGTTAAGTACCGTTGAGTCAATTCCAACCCATAGTGACCCTGTACAGGGTTTCCAAGGAGCAGCTGGTGAGCTTGAACCACCGACCTTGCAGTTCAAACAGCTTTGCAGTCTGGCACTTAACCCACAGTGCCACACCAAGACTCCTTTTAGACCACTCCAACTAGAGAACGTTCTAATTTCTCATGTATATTTTTTCTCTAATTGGAATGGTCTAAAAGGATTGTATGTATTTCAGAGTTCCTGTGACATTTCAAAGCAAAATATGAGAGAAGAGTTATTTTTTACTAATCAGAGGTTAGATGTGAGCACTATATATGTAAAATATAATTTTTTGTAATCTTGAAATAAATTGTTTTATAAAATGATTGGGCTTTTATGCCTAATCTCAATAAGGTAGAAGTATAAAATTTGACATCATTGAAAAATTCTATTGATGGATTCCACCACTAGTCTGCTATTTTACTATATTCTGGTGGCCTTTGTGTTGCACTGATTCTGGAAGCTATGTCACCAGTATTTTGAAAACCATCAGGGGCATGCATGGTGGGCAGGTTTCAGATGAGCTACCAGTCTAAGAGAGACCAGGAATAAGGAGAGACAGACTACTTCTGAATATTTAGTCAATAAAAACCTTATGAATAGCAGTGTCACACTGTCGGATAGTACCAGAATATTGGCTATTAAAACATAATGAAGAACACCAGAATATTGTCAGATATTTTCCCTGTTGTTAAGTGACGTCAAGTCAGTCCAACTCATAGCTACCCTGTATAGGGTTTCAGAGGAATGCACGATAAGTTTGAACCTCTGATCTTGCAGTTCAAACCCAGTTTTCAGTCTAGTGCATTATCCCACAGAGCCACAAAAAATGAGTCCCTCCATTTGGAAGTCACTCAAAATATGACTGGGAAAGAGCTGCCTCCTCAAAGACTGTGATGACATGAATGGAGTAAAGTTTTGATCATCTTCATTTGCTGATGGGCAAAATTCAAAATGAGGAGAAATAGCTGTAAACATATGTTAATAATAAGATGTAACATACAAAGTATGCATCTTGGAAAATTGGAAGTTGTCAAAAATGATATGAAGTGCATAAACATAGGTGTTAGTGAGCTGAAATGGACTGGTATTCACCATTTTGAGTCTGACAACCACATGGTTTGCTTTTCCAGGAATGACAAATAAAAGACAGATGGTGTCGCATTCATCATCAAAGAGAACATTTCAAGATGTATCAGGAAGTGCAACACTGTTTGTGATAGTATAATATCCATATGCCTACAAGGAAAACAAGCTAATACAAATATTATTAAAATTTACACACCAACCACTAAATCCAGTGATGAAAAACTTGAAGAATTCTAACAACTTCTTTAGTCTGAAATTGAAAATACTAAAATAAAGATTCATTGGTGATTGGAATGCAAATGTTGGAAGCAAAGAGGAATGATTGTTGTTGTTGTTGTTGTTGTTGTTAAGTACCATGGAGTCCATTCCGACTCATAGAGAACCTGCACAGGGTTTCCAAGGCTGTAAATCTTTACAGGAGCAGAATGCCTCATCTTTCTCCCATGGAATAGCTGGTAGTTTAAACTGCTGACCTTGAGGTTGGCAGCCCGACTTGAAACCACTACCCTACCAGAGCTCCTTAAAGAAAAATGATTAATCATTGGAAAATATGGCCTTGGTGATAGAAATGATGGAGTACACAGAAATCAAACTGACTACACAGACCACAAGGTCAGCTTAAACAGCAAGATCAGTGGTTCAAATTCACCAATCATTCCTCAGAAACCCTATACAGGGTCGCTATCAGTTGGAACCAACTGGAAGGCACTTAACAACAACAACATGGTATATATGCATGTGAAAGGTGGGCAGTGGATAAGGAAGACTATAGGAGGATCAATGCATTTGTTTATGGAGTTGGTAAAAAAGTATTGAGCATACCATGGACTGTCAAAAGAACTAACAAATCTGTCTTGGAAGAGGTATGGCCAGAATGTTCGTGAGGATGGACATCAAGCTTATTAAAGTGAAGGGTCAGTGAAAATAAGGAAGACCCCAATGAGATGGATTGACACAGTGGCTGCAACAATGGGCTCAAATATAATAAGAATTGTGAGGGTGGCTCAGGACCAGGCAGTGGTTGTTCTGCTCTACATAGGATCACTGTAAATTATAACTAACTACAGCACCTAATAGAAACAACAAGTCCCAGGATATAGAAGATGTGAATCTGGTCTGACTGGTACAGGTTTGTATTATGCTCTGAATGCAGTACCACCTGGGACTGGATTTAAAACTCATCCACATGGAAGATTCTCTTAGTTGAAAGCGTTACATTCCTTGACTAATCTCGTCTCTTTAAAATATTTGGGTGAACATAAATAATAACAATTTAAAGCAGAGGAATTTGTCCTATGAGAACAGCATGCTTGTTATCTATTGGAGTCATCCAACAAGCCTCCTCATACATGTTTCACCAGGTCACCATTCACATTTATGCAATTATTTATTTTGTGTTAGAGAGATCAAGTAAAGATTATTTCAAACCAAGTTTTCCTGTGCTTTCTGGAGAGACAGAATGAGATGGAAACTATCCAGTAATGGGCATTCAAGAAGATATTTAACTAGGAGAGCTTAAACCACGGCTTCAAACTGATAGAGTCTCACTTGAACCCCTGCTGAGAAGCATTTGCTCCAGATATAATGAATCAGCATCTACATTGAACAAGCGCCCAAGTGATTCTTATAGATTCCTGATTCTTATAGATTTCAACTCATTGTATCTGGAGTTGTTGTTAGGTGCCATTGAGTTGGTTCAGGTTCGTAACACCCTCTGGCTGTACTTCTTCCAAGGCTGATTTTTTTGTCCTGGCAGCCTATTGTACTTTCAATATTCCTCACCAGCATAATTCAAATGCATCAATTCTTCTCTAATCTTCCTTATTCATTGTCTTTCTTTTAAATGCATATGAGGCAATTAAATATACAATGACTTGGGTCAGGCACACCTTAGTCCTCAAAGTAGCATCTTTGCTCTTTAACAAATTAAAGAGTTCTTTTGCAGCAGATTTGTCCAATGCTATACATAGTTTTATTTCTTGACTGCTGCTTCCATGTTGATTGCAGATCCAAGCAAATTGAAATCCTTGATAACTTCAGTTATTTCCCCATTTACTATGCTGTTATTGGTCCAGTAACAAGGATTTTTGTTTTCTTTACATTGAGTTATAATCCGTATTAAAGGCTGTATTCTTTTATCTTCGTCAGCAATTGCCTCTTTGCTTCCAGCAAACAAGGATGTGTCATTTGCATCTTGCAGATTGCTAATGAGCCTTTCTCCAATTTCTTTGTATTCCAACTTCTCAGATTATTTGCACAGCATACAGTTTGAATAACTATGATAAAAGAATATAACCCTTGTGCACACCTATCCTGACTCCAAACCATGCAATATTTTGTTGGCATGACTGCCTCTCAGTTATGTTGGCTTCACATGTGCACAAATAATTGTTCTAGAATTCTCAGTCTTCATAATGTCATCCATAGTTTATCATGATCCATAGAATTCTTCAATATTGCAAGTAGAGGCTTGAGTTTTTTCTTTAGCTCTTTCAGCTTGAGATATGCTGAGCATGGTCTTCATTTTGGCTTTCTAACTCCAGGTCTTTGTGTATTTCATAATGTATTATTTGGTCTTCTTGAGCTGTCCATTTCAGCTTTTTTACTTCACCATTTCTTACAATTTTTTTTAGTTACTTTATGTTCAAGAGTATCTCTCTGACAACTCCTTTGGTCTTTTCTTTTTCTGTCTTTTTAATGCCCTTTTGGAGTCCTGGTGTGGCACTGTGGGCTAATGCATCAGACTGCAAAGTCATTTGAACTGCAAGGTCAGTGGTTCAAGCTCACCAACGGCTCATTGGAAACCCTATACAGGGTCACTATGGGTCAGAATTGATTTGACTTGACAGCACTTAACAACAACAACGTCTTTTTGCTTTCTCCATGTATATTTTTATGTCATCCAACAATTTGTCTGATCGTCTCTCATTAATTACCCATGCATCACATCTGTTCTTCAGATGATCTCTAAATTCAGGTAGGATATTCTCAAAGTCAAACGTTGACTTTCACGGACATTTACATTTTTTCTTCAACTTCAACTTGAACTTGTATATGAACAATGATGGTCTGCTCCACAGATTCACCTTGGCTGTGTTTGTCTGATGATATTGTGCTTTTCCATTGTCTTTTCTCACAGATGTAATCAATTATGATTCCTGTCCATTTGGGAAGGCCCAGATATATATTTGCCATTTATGTTGTTTAAAAAAGTTATTTGTAATGAAGAAGTTGTTGGTCTTGAAAAATTATATCATGTGTCATTTCTACAACCAAGGCCATGTTTTCCAACTATAGAACTTTCCTTTTTGTTTACAACTCTTTCATTCCAATCACCAGTAATTAACAATGCATCTTGATTGCATGTTTGATCAATTCCATACTAAAGAAGTTGGTGGAATTCCTAAAACTTTTCATCATTGGCTTTGGTACTTTCTGCATACAATGAATAATAATTGGGTTAACTAGTCTTTCTTGTAGGTGCATAGAGATTATCTTATCACAGATAACATTGTAATTCAAGATAGATCTTGAAATGTTCTTTTTGATGATGAATGGGACACCATTCCTCTTGAAGTTGTCATTCCTGGCTTAGTAACATATATTATTATCTGATTCAAAATGACCAATACATGTCCATTTAAGCTCATTAATGCCTAGAATACCAATTCATTTAATTTTTGACAAATTTTCATAGATTCTTACTTTGTACATCTGGAGTAGAATGTCAGCAGAAGGTTAATCCAGAATGAACTGATTTGAAGCTCTGGTTTAAACCCTTGCTTACTCATTGTGTGTTTCGAGGACAGGGCCATCAGCACCACCTGGAACTTGCTAGAAATGCAGTCAGGTCTCATCCCTGGTATACAGAATAAGAATCTGTGTTTTAACAATATTTCCAAGTGATTCTGAAGCACATTAATGGAGATTTATTCACAATTTCATTAAAGAAAAAAAATCTCAGCTATTCATTCTTCATACTTCAGTGTCTAGCATCTAGTGGCACTGGATATAATTTGCTGGGTGAATGACAAATTTAATTAATTGATAAATTCTCTTCAAATTTTACTTTAATACTTTAAGGAGACATTAATTCTTATTTAAAAAATCAACTATAGCTTTAGTTCAGGATTAGCAAAATGAATACTGAGTACTTAAAGTGAGCTATTCATTTTCTGGGCATTGGGGGGGACTATAATGGATTGAATTTGCACACTCCCATTCAAAGAAGAATATCTGTTGGAATCCTAACTTCCATGCTTGTAGAAAGAATCTCATTAGGGAACAAATCTTTCTCTGTTATGTTAATGAGGCCCTATCAGTGTTGTATGTGTCCTAAACCTAATAACATTAAACCTGAGTTATACAAGGAAGCAATGGCAAATACCATGCAAGGATCACCAAGAAACCAAAGAATGCCCAGGGTACTGGTGAAGAAAACTTCCTGCAGCTAGACCCTGATTTGGACTTTTAACCTCCAAAACTGTGGGAAAACAAATTTCTAGTTTTTAAATCCATCCACTTGTGTTATTTCTGAGACAAAGGAGATGAAAACATATCATTGTTTTTAGACTATCAACATGTATAAAGAAATATTTTATAATTAAATATATGATATGACAAATATATTAAAATTTATGTATGGTAAATAGTATATGACAACAAATAAAAAAGGAAACACCAGACACATATCAAATTCCAAGGAAAATAATCATAATTTTTAAACTATGTATAGCTAGGTGAATAGAGTAATGAAAAAAGAAACACTGTCCATCATACGTTTAGCATTCTGGTGTGGCACAGTAGGATCAGCACTGGACTGCAAACCACAAGGTCAGCAGTTCAAACCCACCAGCAGCTCCTTGGACATCCTATATAGGATTGCTTTGAGTTGGAACTGGCTTGATGGCACTTAACAAAAACAACAACATCCAATATCGAGAAGCCCTGGTAGTGTAGTGGATTACAAGTAGGGCGACAAACTCCAGGGTCAACAAGTCAGTTCTGTCTGTCTTGCCACAGAAGAAAGATGGAAGTTTTATATTCCGCTCTGGTAGCATAGTGGTTACGAATCGGGCTGCCAACCGTAAGATCAGTAGTTCGAAACTACCAGCTATTCTGTGGGAGAAAGATGAGGTTTTCTGCTCCCAGTAAAGATTTACAGCCTCGGAAACCTCGCTATGGGTCAGAACCCACTTGACGGTACTTAACAACAACAAAGATTTATAGCCTTGGAAGCCCTATACAGGGTCACTATTTGTAAGAACTGACTTGATGGTACACAACCACCACCACCACTATACAATATAGAGCACAGAAACCAAGATTCAATGATTGTTGCTTTTGTTGTTAAGTGCCTTCGAGTTGGTTCAGGATCAAAGTGACTTTGTATAGGAAGGGTTTCTAGGAGTCCTGGTGTGGCACTAAGGGCTAAAACCCTGGACCACAAGATTGGCTTGAAACATTAGTTCGGTGGTTCAAACTCACCAGCTGCTCCTTGAAAAGCCTATCTATATAGGGTATCTATGAGTCTGACTGACTTGACAGCACTTAGTTACAGCCTAGGGTTTCTGAGGTTTGAACTGCCAACCTTATGGTTAGTAGTCCAGTGATTATCCTACAGCAGCACACCAAGATTCGGCAATTGACAATGATAATAATAATAGCCAATATTACATTAGTATTTACTATGCACAAGTGGAGGCTTGCATGTTACTATAATGATTGTGTTTCAGTAGAACTTCCAGACTAACAGGAATGAAGAAGATAGTCTGATCTGCTTCTGAAATCAGCCTGTGAAAGCCCTATGGATCACAATGGTCTGACCCACAACCAATCCTGGAGATGGCAGATGATCAGGAAATGCTTTGTTCTGTTGTACATGGGTTAACATGAGTCGGCGGCTGACTGAAAGACAGCAAACAACATCAATCACTATTATAAATATTTTACATATATTAATTAAATTAATTATTATAATATCCTCAGCTATATTGATGTTAAGTGCTGTCCAGTTGATTTCAACTCATAGCAACACTGTAAAATGTTTTTGAGGAGCAGTTGGTGTGTTCAAACCACCAATCATGTGATTAACAATCCACTGCTTATCCTATAGCGCCACACCAGGACTGTCCCTTAGCTATGTTGTTGTTAAGTGCCATTGAGTCTGTTCTGATTCACAGCGACCCTTTATAGTGTTTCTGGTGGATTTGAACTACAGATCTTGAAGTTAACAGTCCAGTACTTATACTACATACCGTGCCATGCCAGGACTCCTTAGCTATAGGATAATTATTATTGGTGATTTTTTAAATTAAAAACTAAGACATGGGCATTTTTTACTAATGTGCTAACGACCCCAAAGCCTCTAGTGACTGAATTATCTGACTCCATTGCTCTCTCAAAATCATGAAGTTTCTCTGGTGGATAGATGGGATATTTTCCATGGGGAAAGGAGAAGGCAAAGCAGATTTGAATGGACTGAAAGGGAAACAGAATAGCCTGGGCAAACTCTGGATACTGATGATCATGTAGTAAATTTGTACATCTTGTGCAATGAATTGGGATTCTGATTTGGGTAAGTCAGAGAAAAGCAGGTGATTCAGCAGAAAGAGAAAGGCTGGTTCTCAGGCCAAGGTTGTCTTGCTTACCTACCACTTATAAAAATGTTCCACATTTGACTTCTCTAGTCCTCTCTTCAAACATCCCATAAGACAGGTAAAAATAAATAAATAAATAAATAAAAATTGTCAAATTATATGAGGTACTATGCATGCACTTAATAAATTAGAACTATTTTATCAGAATTATATTATTGTTGTTGTTAAGTGCTGTTGAGTCAGTTACAACCCATAGCAATTCTATGTAGGGTTTCTGAGGAGCAGCTAGTGAGCTTGAACCACTGACCTTGTGGTTCAAACCAACTTTGCAGTCCAGCACATTAACCACACTGCCATACCAAAGTTATACATTAGTAGCCACAAAACAGTAGGTTAACAATCAGCTTTTGGTAGTGTGCTTCAGCTTTCTGCCACTCTCTAATTTCCATCAAGCCTGGTTTGACCCCCCAGTGGCACAAACATAGACTCCACAAGGCACTCTGCAAGCAAAGCAGGATCTACTGCCCAGCAGAGGAAAAATAACAGCTACAGATCAAGGAGCAGAGGCTGAACAACCTCAGCAGGTACTGGGAGGATGTGGAAATTCTACACAGAACATTCATTTAGTTCAAAGTAGGTTTTGTTCCACTATTGGTTATGATTCTTATGTACATTCCTTCTGTATTTATATTACATATTTGGGGCAAGTAGACTCATTCATAGATTCAGCTATACCCATGTGTCTTTCATCTGAAGAAGAAGGGAGATAAAAACATATCTTGGACCAAAAGTATAGTGATTTTTCCATGTATGAGAAATCACTTTTCGGTAAGTACAGTTTTACATGGAACTTAATGAGAATTTGCTTTGAGGAATCAATTCCACTAACAACAAGGCTAGTGGTTAAAGTTCACCAGCCACTCCTTGGAAAGAGTCGCTTGACAGTATCTAACAGCACCAATAACTTTTTTAATTATTTTATACCAAAACAAGGATAACATTAGATTAACTACAAAATCACACACAATGCGACAGAATGTAATGACTTCACAGCATCTTCTGTTTCACAAAATGTGACTCAATTTATGGAACTGAACATATTTCCCTAACTAAATGGAAGCAAAATTGCCAATGCTTTATAGTCAGTTTTGTACATAGGTCCTCTTGTTCTACCCTCACATAAGAAGCATTTCAATGGAACTTTTGCATTTTAATTACTTGATCTAATATTGGTAAAATCAATAATTTTCCAGAAACATAAGTAAAATTAAACCGACCCCACACACACACACACGCAGCTCTTTATGCAGCACTATATATGTGCAGCTACTATAAGAGTGGGATAATTACAAGTTGTGCATATGATGTCAGAGAACTATTATTGTGACATTCTGAAGACAGTGTTTTCAAAGCATTTTCCTATAAAAGTCAGTGCAAGTTAAATATAGAACTTCAGCTTGGTTCCACATAAATTATGGAGTTGGTCAGTCATGGAGATAAAATTGCATTGAGAGGTCCCACTGACATTATAAGAAGTGAAACTGAAAAGGGCATTCTCACTCTGAATAACAGGTGTCCCAGATTCTTAATGTTGTTGTTCTTTGAACTGAATCCCAATCATGGGTTTTAAAAGAGTCCTCAGTAGTCGGAGAGAATTACAGTGTGGCAGTTGGCTAATAATGCAGCCATGGCTTAACAGAATCTGGCTCATTAAGGAATAATTATATTTTCTGTGATCTAATTTGAGGTCTAAACTCATGTCTGCTTTGGTTTTAATTTTTTCTTGCCCTTCATTTAATAAATCTCCCATTGTCCACACTGGCTGTGAAATTAAACTTGCATCATAGTTTGACATTTCCTTTAATGTCTTCCTGGCATCATGCTGTAGGATCAGCACTGGACTGCTAACCACAAGGTTGGTGGTTCAAACCCACCAGCTGCTCCTCAGAAACCCTTTACAGGGTCATTATCAGTCAGAACCAACTCAATAGGACTTAACAATAACAGCAAACATATAAATACCTCAGCTAGAAATCATACACGTTCTGGAAATTCTGTCCTTGAACAATTTTATTTATAATCTATTCTAACTAGGTTCAGATATTGATTACATATTATTGCTTTTTAAGAAAAGTAAAAGGCTATTCAATTATTACTGAAAATATTGACATCAGCCCTTAACTTAAAGTGCTTAGGCCAGTTGTTCTTATGACTGAAACAAATCACAATGTAACTGCAGTTTAGTCTTTATCCACACCTCCAAGAACCAGAAAAGTAATCAACTTTGAACAAGGACATAAATAGAATTGTTGTCAGAGTCTTCAGCTTGTGTCAAGAAAAAAACATATTTTATAACAGTCTTTGTTCCCATTATATTATTTTGTCAAAAAATGCATAGAAAAAAATATTTAGGTATATAAAACATTATTGTAAGTATGTTTACTGTTCCCACAGGAAATAGAAGGTAAAAATTTTTCACAAATTTTCAAAAATAAAAAATCATAATGGAGCACTTATTAGAAAAATAAATCTGACCACAAACCAATTTTTGGAGGATTTAGTATTTGTTTTGAAAGTTTTTGCCTACTAGAACAAGAAATGCTTATTTAAAAAGAGAAGAAAATATAGACCTAGAGTCCTGGTGTGGCACTGTGGGTTGATGCACCAGACTGCAAAGCCGTTTGAACTGCAATGTCAGTGGTTCAAGCTCACCAGCTGCTCCTTGGAAACCCTATACAGGGTCACTATGGGTCGGAACCAACTAGATGGCACTTAACAACAACAACATATATTGTTTCTTAATGACTAACTTAAAAATTAATCACCTAATTTAAAGAGATGATTGGCCAGGATTTTTGTTAATGAAAATCTTATTAAGTAGGGAGGACAGCCAGTTTCTCGGGAAAGGGCATTTAACATAACTGAATTTATTATATGTATTTGTGTGGCTCTGTGGGTTAAAGCACTAGACTGCAAGCTCGATTTGAACCTCAAGGTCAGAGGTTCAAACGCAATAGCAACTCCCTGGAAACTCTATATGAGTTACTACTATGCATCAGAACCAACTGGACTGGATGGCACTTAACAACAACATACATTTTAATTATCTTATCTACATCTTAATCTATATTCAGAGTTAAACAGTGTTTACATATAAAGCCTTAACCATTAACAGTCCCTAAAAGCAAACAGAAGAAATACCATTCTTATTATATTATTATAGTTTGGAAGCGATACTAAGAATTGGAAGAAGCAAAAAAAGTAGCAGAAATTGTTCAATTTTCTCAACAGCCAATCTCTGGGAGGTAAGTCTGCATATAGTCTGTCATAATCTCAAAAAATTGTCATCACCAAGAAAAAAGTTTGTTTGTGTGTTGCAGTTAATAACACATAACATGAATATGACCATCAGTACAATAGCATGAATTATTTTGGTTTGTTTCATAGGTCCTTTGGAGTTATCCATACAACATTTTATTCTTTATTTCCTGCCACTCCCCCCTCCCCATTTTTTTGATCCAGAAAGGTTATAGCTGGGTTTGTTTCTTCATGGTTTATTATTATTGTATCAAAATTTTGAGTGTAGCGGAAATAGAGAAAAGAAACTAATTCTCTTGATGCCCTCCCTTATGAAATATTCCTTCATCTACCAAGATATTGAAAGCTGACAAAACTACTCATAATCAGAAAAATTTTAGTGGATCTAAAGAGTTATTCCTTAATGAGTATAGAATTTTTACCTGGGGTGTCAGAAAAGTTGTGGAAACAAATAAAGGTGATAGTTGAACAACATTGTATACATGATTATTGCCACTAGATTGTACGCTTGAAAATAGCTAAAATGGTAATTGTTGTTTGTTTGTTGTTGTTAAGTGCCGTCGAGTCGGGTCCGACCCATAGCGACCCTGTACAGGGTTTCCGAGGGTGTAAATCCTTATGGGAGTAGAAAGCCTCATCTTTCTCCCGCGGAGCAGCTGGTAGTTTCGAACCACTGACCTTAAGGTTCGCAGCCCAATTCGTAACCACTACGCTACCAGAGCTCCTTTATGCAGTGCATATATTTGACCACACACAAAAAAATTAGTATTCTGGTATTTAATCAATACCTAGAAGTCAGATAAGGAGCTCTGGTAGCATAGTGGATTATGAGCTGAGCTGCTAACCTCAAGGTCAGCAGTTTGAATCTACCAACCGCTTCATGGGAGAAAGATGAGGCTTTCAGCTCCTGTAAAGATTTACAGCCTCAGAAACCCTATACAGGGTAGCTATGAGTCTGAACCTACTCCACGGCACATAACCACCATCACCAGAAGTCAGATATAATTCTAAAATATTAGGGAGTTTCGAAAAGTTCCACTACCCTTTTCCAAAACCTATTGAACCAGGATCTTACAGATTTGATTGTGCCCCTTCACACTTAATTACTAATCTCTCTACAACATCCTTATCTCAAAGTTTACAAAAACACTTCTTATGATGTAGGAGGGGTAGCATAATGGAGATGGATTGTACCACTTTTCTCAAATATGCCATCCTTTCAACAAGGATTAACCAAAAGTTGCTGCTGAGTTGATTCCAATTTATGATGTTATAGAGCAGAACTGAGCTCCATAGGGCTTTCTTAGCTGTAATCTTTACAGAAGCAGATCACCAGGCCTTTCTTCTGCAGCACTGAACAGCCAACCTTTCAATTAGTTGTTGTTGTTAGGTGCTGCTGAGTCTGTATAGGGTTGGTTGTTGGTGGTGGTTATGTGCTGTGGAGTCAGTTCTGACTCATAGCGACCCCGCATGGGGTTTCGAGGCTATAAATCTTTACAGAAGCAGAAAGCCTTATCTTTCTCCTGCGGAACTGCTGGCGGTGGCACTGAACCTTGGGGTCCAGTGTTTATCCTACAGTGCCACATTAGGACTCATATATATATATATCGTGGTGTGGCACTGTAGGATCAGCAATGGATTGCAAACCACAAGGTTGGCAGTTTAAACACACCTGCTGCTCCTTGGAAACCCTAAACAGTGTCGCTATGAGTCAGAACTGTGACATTAAGTATTATGTAACATTGAGTAGGTTCCAACTCAATTTTAGAATTCTTTCATTTCTTCATCACTGGTTTTAGTGTTTGGTATATAAGTTTGAATAACAGTTGTGTTAGCTGGTCTTACTTGCAGGTGTGTGGATATTATCCTATCACAGACAGCACTGTACTTCAAGGCAGATCTTATAATGATCTTTTTGATAATGAATGTGACACCAATCCTTTTCAATTTTTCATTCCCAGCGGATGATTGTCAGATTCAAAATGGCCACTACTAGTCAAATTCGTTTTAATACATTCAACTTCATTTTGAAAACTTCCTATTTTCTT
Organism: Chrysochloris asiatica; assembly: GCF_000296735.1. NCBI lineage: Eukaryota > Metazoa > Chordata > Mammalia > Afrosoricida > Chrysochloridae > Chrysochloris > Chrysochloris asiatica. The sequence goes on from NW_006408586.1 coordinate 7,367,724, forward strand.
AGATTCATACTATATACGATCCATGTTCTGGTTATTATTGGATGCTTGCAGCTGTTTCTCCTCAGTTTAATTTCTACCCCATCACCAAATGAAGGTCCCAAAAGCTTTACTCTATTCATGCCATCATGGTCATTTCTACTTGAAGAGGCAGCACTTTCCTAGTCATATTTTGAATGACTTCCAACTTGAGTGGCTCATCTTATTGCACTATATCTCACAATATTCTAGAGTGGTGCTGTGGATTAATGTGTCATACTGCAAAGCCTTATGAACTGCAAGGTCCATGGTTCAAGCTCACCAGCTGTTCCTCGAAAATGCTATACAGGGTCGTTATGGATTGGAACCAACTTGAAGGCACTTAACAACAACAATTCTTAATGTTTTCATCCCCCGGCACAATATCTGATAATGTTCTGCTGCTGTTCATAAGAGCATTCAGAGATACTCTGTCTCTTCTTCTTCCTAGTCTGTATTAGTTTGGAAGCTCCACTGAAACTTGTCCTATATGGGTGACCCTGCTCATCTTTCAAATACCAGGGTCATAACTTCCATCATCACAGAAACACATAAGCCACCGCAGTATAACAAACATATGTTTGTTGTTGTTGTTGTTAAGTGCCATTGAGTCGGTTCCGACCCATAGCGACCCTGTACAGGGTTTCCGAGGCTGTAAATCTTTACGGGAGCAGAAAGCCTCATCTTTCTCCCGCAGAGCAGCTGATAGTTTCGAACCGCTGACCTTAAGGTTCGCAGCACGATTCGTAACCACTACGCTACCAGAGGTCGCTATGGGTCGGAACCGACTCGTCGGCACTTAACAACAACAACAAACATATGTTTACAGAGTGGTAAATACAAAGCTAGATGAGCTCATAAATTTAAAAACCAAAAACCTTTTTACGTTGTGTAAAGTGCTATCACTCTAAGTGAAGATACTCTGATTATCTGAGCTGTAAAATGATCTTTGGAAGCCATATTTCTATAGTGGGAAGTCAAGTTTTAAAGCTGTTTCCCACAATGAAGGCATATTTCCCAAAACCTATTTCAGCTTTGGCCAAGAAAGACAAAAAAAGAGTCCTTTTAAGAGTCCTGGTGTGGCACTGTGGGAATAAGTACTGGACCTCAACATCAGGTTGAACCATAAAGTTAGTGGTTCAAACTCATCAGTGGCTGCTTGGAAAACATATATAGGTTCACTATGAATGGGAAGGAATTGAAGGCACTTAACAACAACAAAAAAAGGAGCTCTGGTTGTGTAGTGGTTATGACTCGAGCTGTGAACCGCAAGGTCAGCAGTTCAAAACTACCAGCTGTTCCATGAGAGAAAGATGTGGTTTTCTGCTCCTGTGAATATTTACAGCCTTGGAAACCCTGTACAGGCTCGCTATGAGTCTGAATTGACTCTGCCCACAGCCCATAACCACCACCAACAACAAAAGAATCTATCCATGACAATGGAAAACATTGGCCTAGGGAGTTATTCATAGGGAAAAGTATATGACCTAATCAAAATACTTCTTCCTTCAAGGTAAGCAGTTCTTTCATAATTTATCCAGTGAAACTATGACTCTTCCTTAGTGTGAATTGACCAGTTTGTTAAAGTTGTCCTGTCCTTGTTCTATTATTGTATGTTGAATATGTGGATCAGACAACTTGTACTACAGTAGATTGGGAATTTATCCATATCTAAAGAGCTCTGGTAGCTTGTTGTTGTTGTTGTTGTTATATGCCATCGAGTCGGTTCCGACCCATAGCGACCCTGTATAGGGTTTCCTAGGGTGTAAATCTTTACGGGAGTAGAAAGCCTCATCTTTCTCCCGCAGAGCAGCTGATAGTTTCGAACCGCTGACCTTAAGGTTCGCAGCCCGATTCGTAACCACTACACTACCAGAGTTACGAATCGGGCTGTGAACCACAAGCAAGGTCAGCAGTTCAAAGCTACCAGCTATTCCATGGGAGAATGATGAAACATTCTGCTCCTGTAAAGATTTATAGCCTCGGAAACCCTATGCAGGGTCACCATGAGTCAGAACCAACTCCATGGTACTTAACAACAACAACATTCTGTTGTTAATAGGGTCGCTATTAGTTGGAATGAATTTGACAGCTCCTGACAACAACAACAAAGTAACTATGGAGCAGTTTTTCTTTGTCTTATAGGGTCACTATAAGACATGAGCATCTTGACAGCAGTAAGTTTGGTTTGGTTTTTATCTAGTAGGAAGCACCCATGCTGTACACTGGTTAAAGCACTTAACTGATAATCAAAAGTTTGTCACTTCAAACCTACCAGCCACTCTATAGGAATAACAAATAGCAGTCAGTTTTCATAAACATTTACAACCTTAGAATAATCTTGCTCTGTCCTATACTATTGCTATGAGTCAGAATCGACTCACTGTCAGTGGGTTTGGGACCAAGTACCAAGAATCAATGCTCTACATATTCTTTTGTCATGTTTTTCTTGTCTGCTCTTTACTTTGGTTCAAAGTGGTCCTTAAACAAACTAACAAAAAATAACCCAATAAAAGCAGAAACCTGTTTCCCTTGGGCCAGTTCTAACTCTAGATGACTCCATGTGTGCACAGTACAACTATTCAATAGGGTCATAGGTTTTTCAAGGTTGCACCATTCAGACACCACTCATCTGTCAGTTTGTCTTACTGTAATAGTTTGTGTGGTACTGTGTTATTGGAAAGTATTCCACCAGTATTTTAAATGTCACCAGAGTCCCCCCTGGTGGGCAATTTTCAGTTAAGCTTCCAGACTAGACTAGAAAGAGGAAAAACAGATACTTTCTGAAATGTTAGCCATTGAAAACTTTATGAAAAGCAGTGAGGAAATAAATATAGTGCTGCAACATGAACCAAAAAAAGAAAATTGGTCAATGCATAACCATTTCAAGAGGTAGAATATGATCAGGAATCCATCATATTGAAGAAACTCAAGCTGGATTCAGAAGCAAATATGGATCTAGGGATATCATTGCTGATGTCAGAAGGATCTTGACTGAAACAGACAATATCAGAAAGGTGTTTACTTGTGCTTTGTTGCTTATGAAAAGACTTCTGATTGTGTGTATCATGACAAGCTATAGGTAATATGAAGAATGGGTATTCCAGCACACCTAATTGTGCTAATGAGGAACCTGTACAAAATCCAATAAGAAACTGTATTATATTGCAAAGAATGTGTCATCAGGATTAGATGAAGACTATTTAATAACCTGTTATATGCAGATAATACAACCTTGCTTTCTGAAAAAGAAGACCACTTAGAATATTTATTGATTAAGATCACTGACTACAGCTTTCAGAATGGATTGCACTGCATTGTAAAATAAATGAAAATCCTCACAACTAGACCAATAACTAACATCATGAAAAATAGAGAAAATATTAAAATAGTAAAAGATTTCCTTTTGCTTGGATCCAACATTCATGGAAGCATCTTGAGAAATTAAGAAATCAAGTAACATACTGCATTAGGTAAATCTGTTGCTAAAGACCTCTTTAAAGTATACATACATACCAGTTTGAGTAGTAAGATGCACTTAACACAAACCATGGTATTTTCAATCACCTCATTAAAACACGTCCACAAGAGCCAAAATATGACCTTGCATATATCCCACTGAATTTAGAGATCATCTGAAGAACAGATTTGATACATTAAACACTAAAGGCCAAAGACCAGAAGAGTTGTGGGATGACATCAAGAACATCATAGAGGTAGAAAGCAAAAAGTCATTAAGAAGACAAGAAAGAAGGAAATAATCAAAATGGATGTCAGAAGAGACAATGAAAGTTGCTCTACAGGGTACAGATGCTAAAGCAAATGGAAGAAATAAGGAGGTACAAATGCTGAACAGAAAATTTCCAAGATCAGCTTGAAAAGATAAAGCAAAACATTACAACAAAATGTGCAAAGATCTGGAGTCAGAAAACCAAAAAGATAGAACATGCTCAGCATTTCTCAAGCTGGGGGAACTGAAGAAAAAATTCAAGCCTCAAGTTTCACAATTGAAGGATTCTTTGGGAAAATTACTAAGTGATGCAGAAAGCATCAAAAGATGGAAGGAAATGGTTGATGCTCAACCATTTCAAGAGGTAGCATAGGATCAAGAGCCAACGATACTGAAGAAAGAAGTCCAAAGTGCATTGAAGGAATTGGCAAAGAACAAGGTACCAGGAATTGAGGGAATAAAAGTTGAAACCTTTCAAGAAAGGAAGGCAGCACAGGAGGCACTGACTCATGTCTGCCAAGAAATTTAGAAGAAAACTATGTAGCCAACTGATTGAAAGAGATCCATATTCATGCTCATTCCAAAGAGAGGTGACCCAATGGAATGTGGAAATCATAGGACAATACCTTTGATATTCCATACGAGTAGTTTTACTGAAAGTAATACAGAAATGGCTACAAGTGTACATTGACAGAGAACTTCCAGAGGTTCAAGCCGGATTCAGAAGAAACTGTGGAATGATGGATATCATTGCTGATGTCCGATGGATCTTGGCTGAAAGCAGAGAATATCAGAAAGATGTTTACCTGTGTTTATTGACTATGAAAAGGTTTTTGATTGTGTGGATCATGACAAGCTGTGGACAACACTGAGAAGTATGAATATTCCAGAACACTTAATTGTGCTCATGAGGAATTTGTACAAGGACTAAGAGGCAATTGTTCAAACAGACATAGAAACACTGGATGGTTTAAAATTAAGAAAGGTGTGTGAGAAGGTTGTTTTCTTTCACCATACTTCTTCAACCTGTATGCTTAGCAAATAATA
>NW_006408586.1:7373571-7385523 GCF_000296735.1 Chrysochloris asiatica
ACGGGAGCAGATCGCCTCATCTTTCTCCCGCGGAGCAGCTGGTAGTTTCGAACTGCTGACCTTCCGGTTCGCAGCCCGATTCGTAACCACTACGCTAGCGAGACATAAATCATATTTAGGACCGTTTGTCAAGGGTTTAAACCAACTTGATAGCACCTAACAACAACAACCATTCAGAATCAGATGGCCATACCTTTCTCCCAAGATACCTCTAAGTGGATTCAAACCACTACCATTTTTTTCAGTAACCAAACTAGTAGTTAAGTGTTTAGCCATTTGCACAACCCAGAAACTCCTTTTAATTTGCAGACTCTTTGCTTGTTTACAGGCCATTTTCAAGTAATTCGTTCTTCTCTGGATCCATTAATTCCATTATTCTCATAGAATGTGGTTTCTTATTCTCTATTTCTGATGTGCCTTTGTTTATTAATTTCTTGAAAATGTAAGAAACAATTTCATCAAGGCAAATTAAAGTACACAGTACCATGGGAAGAGACTGCTATCAAAAGAAGAAAAACAGAGATTACTAATAGACCTATGCTTGAAAATATGGTTTAGGGAGGTGGGCTTGATGGCAAATACAGTAGAGGTGCAGTGAAGTTAACTGTCAGCAATACCACAGCATACCAGGTGAAGAGGTTTCAGGATAATGATCCAAAACGCTGAACCACATATCTAGAAATATTTAAAAAGTTTGAAGGCTTTTATATCTAGTGAAACTTGTATCAGGAGTAAGAAATCACGTATTTTTAAATCTGCCAGGCTCAGTGGCCTGGAGTTGACAACTTGGGCAAGACCAAGCGGTAAGACCAAGCAGGGGAACAGACCCACCATGGAATAATACCATAGAAACCTCAGAACAAAGGTAGACAACACACTTTGTTGGTTTTGCTTTGATCTATTTTTTTTCTTCTTTTTCATTTTTGGTATATGTTTATTGGTTAGCCATTGTTTGCGCACCTCCATTGTGGTAACTAGAAGGGGAGCCTGAGTGAGTGGACACCCCCGACCCCCACCACTGGTGACTTCTTCTGCCAAGCATATGCACAGATACAAGAGCCAGCCCTGAACTGTTTTTCAATAGTGAAAAGGCCAGAACAAGTGGTGTGGAGAGGGAAAGAGTTTAAAAACAAAACAGGCTGAAAATTAAATTAAATCCTGAGGTACACCATAACAACCAACAGTGGCATCCTGAAATGTATCAGGCAGCTTTGAAGGCAAGTGGTTGAAAGAGGACACTAAAGTCATACTCATAGTGTTGTTGATGTTGTTAGGTGCCATTGAGTTGGAACTAACTCATAGCTACCTTATGCACAGGAGAATGAAACACTGCCCGATCCTGGGCCAGCCTCACTACTGTTACCATGCTTCAGTCCATGGATGTTGCCACTTGGCCAATCCATCTCATTGAAGGTCTTCCTCTTTTTCTCTGACCCTCCACCTTACCAAACATAATATAATAGTAAGCTATAGATATTTTTTTTTCCTTCTCTCCCTCCTTTCCATTTTCTGCAATTAAAGACTACAGTATACAATCTAGTTTTTCTGTTCTTGTTGTTAATTTTGTTGTTGTTTTTTTTGGGGGGGGATTTTGATTTTGATATTGTTTTTTGATGTTTCTTTCTTTCTTTCTTTCTTTCTTGTTGCTGTTTTTTTCTGTTTTGTGCTCTGCCTTTTACCTTTGGGGGACTCTTTCTCTCCCTATATTACCAAAGAAGAGACAGTAACTGCTGCCATATAGACAAGCTACAATCACACTCTATAAAACATCAAAATTCAGGCAAGAACCAATACCAACTGCCATACGCCAGAGAGGCAGACAACACCTGCAAAAGTTACTCTGAGTCAAGCAATAAGAAGAGTGAAAAAGGAAGTCCACATCCTGATCACATCTACTAGAGGCAATCAGAAAGCATAAAAAATACCAAAGCACACACTCAATTAAGTATTAAGGCCATAGATAAACACTAAACATATCCAAGAAGCAAAAGCAGATGACCATATCAGCACATGCCCAGAAATAAGATAAAATGCCTGAGTCAAATGACCTAGAGGTAGACCTAGACTACATTCTGAAAGGAGGGCAGGTCTTGGAAATGCCTGAGAAGGAATTCAGAAAAAATGATTATAAAATGTTTTAAAACATTTTACAATGGAGTTGAGAAAAATTAGGAAGAAGTCAGGAAAATGCTACAGTAACAATCGGATAAGATAGATACAGCTACAGCATTGGAAACAATTAAAAACATACAAAAAGAGGTCCAAACGATCATTAAAAGAATATCAGAAATAGACAATACACTGAAAGGACACAGGAGTAGAAAAGAAGAGATGGAAGGCAGAACCAGTGAGCTGGAGGACAAATCTCTCAATACCACTAAGATAGAAGAGAAGGAAAAAAGAAAAAAAAAAAAGAGGATAAAAAAAATTCTGAAGGTCTAAGATTCATGTTGGACAACATGAAGAGGAATAACTTAAGAATTATCAGCATTCCAGAACAGGAAGAATTATACAAGTCCACAGAGGAAATAGTTGAGAACTTCTGGAAGAAAATTTCTGTAACATCCTGAAAAGTGGAAAGATAAACATTCAAGAAGCTCAACGAACCCAAGGAAGGATAGACCACAAAAGAAAATCACTGAGACATATCATAATCAAGCTCTCCAAAATCAAAGATAAGGACAGAATCCTTAAAGCCGCTAGGGAAAAGAGAAATGTTACATACAAAGGCAAGCAAGTCACATTAAGCTCAGATCTCTCTGCAGAAACCATGCAAGCAAGAAGGCAATGGGGAGACTTATATAAAACACTGGAGGAAGAAAAAAACAAAAACAAAAAACTATCAACCAAGAATCCTTTATCCAGCAAAGCTAGCAATCAAATAAGACGGTGTAATAAAAGCATTCCAGGATAAAAAGAAACTAGGGATATTGCCAAAGCCAACCCTGTGCCAAAAAACATCCTAAAGGGAGTTCTGTGGACTGAGAACCAACAAGAACAGACAACAACCAGAGATTGACACACGTGACAGCACTGCCCAGAACTAAGTTGACAGATGAAAGAGTGGAGAACAGAACTATAAGAAAAAACTCAGAGCAACTGTGAGGTCAATCTATGATCAATACAATTACAATGTAAAAGAAGGTAAACACATAGGAATAGAGAGGGTGAGAAGGTCAGACAGATTAAAGGATAAAATAGACTGCACTAAATGGAGGGAAAACTTAACAGAATATAAAGTAAATTCTAAGAAAATTAACACTAAACAACATATCAAAAAACCGAAAATCCAAGAACAAGGAAACATTAAAACTATGAGGAAACTCACAACAAAAAACATGAACTCAGCAAAGGAAGACACACAGAACAAAGAAAGCAACAACAACACAAACATAAAAAACAAAAAACATAATGGGAGCAAATGTAAGGAGGGACCAGTCACTGGAGAAGGATATCATGTTTGGTAAGGTAGAGGATCAGAGAAAAAGAGGAAGACCCCCAATGAGATGGATTGGCCAAGTGGCAGCATCAATCGACAACAGTAGTGAGGTTGGCCCAGGATCGGGCAGTGTTTCGTTCTGCTGTTCATAAGTCGCTATGGGTCGGTACTGACTCAATGATACCTAACAACAACTACAATTGATAATTACGATGAACGTAATGGATTAAATGCACTAGTTAAGATATGGAGGGTGGCAGAATGGATGAGTAAACAATATCCTTCAATATGCTGTCTGCAAGAGACACATCTTTCACACAGAGAAAAACACAGATTAAAAGTCAAAGGATGGAAAAAAATATATGAAGCTAATTGCAGTAAAATATGAACAGGAGTGAAAGTACTAATCTCTGATAAAATAAACTTTAAGGCAAAAACCAGCATAATGGATAAAGATGGACATGATCTCATGATTAAAGGGGCAATTGAATAAGATGACATAACCAAAATAAATATCTATGCTCCCAATGAAAGAGCTCCAAAATATATAAAGCAAACTAATAGATTTGAAGAAAGAAATTGACAAATCTACAATAATCATGGGTGGTTTTAATACACTGTTTTCAAAATAGATAGTACAACCAGAAAAAAAAAACTTGACAAAGACACAGAAGAACTAAACAACACAGTCAGCCAACTGTACCTCATAGATGTGTACAGAGCATTCAAAGAAAAGACAGCACAATACACATTCTTTTCCCATGCACATGGAACATTCTCCAGGATATGCCATGTGTTAGACCACAAAACAAACCTCCATAAATTTACAAATATCAAAATACTACAAAGTATCTTCTCAGACCACAATACTATCAAATTAGAAATCAACCATAGGAAGACCAAGAAAATAAAGTCAAATACATGGAAACTGAATAACACCCTGCTGAGAAGTGAATGGGTAGTAGAAGAAATTAAACATGAACTCACAAAGTTCCTAGAAGCAAATGAGAATGAAAACACATACTAAAATCTTTGGGACATGGCAAAAACGGTGCTGAGAGGACAATTGATTAAAATAAAGACACACATCCAAAAAGAAGAAATAATCAAAATTAACATATCATCTACAATAATTAGAAACCGCTCAACAGAGGGAAGCTACAGGCATCAAAAGAAAAGAAATATTAAAGATCAGAGCAGAAATAAATGAGATAGAAAACAGAAAAACTATAGGAAAATCAATAGGACAAGAAGATGGTTCTTTGAAAGGATTAACAACATTGACAGACCATTGGCAAACCTAACAAGAGAAAAGAGGGAGAAGACACAAATACATGCATTAGCAACCAAATGGGCAATGTCACAATGGAATGAAAGGAAATCAAAAACATAATAACAGAATACTATGAAAAGTTGTACTTCAACAAATTTGAAAGTTTAGAAGAGATAGATACATTTTTAAGAAAAACACAACCGACCTAAACTTACACAAAATGAAGTAGAAAACCTGAGCAAATCCATAACAAAAGAAGAAATTGACCAGGTCATCAAAACACTCCCAACCAAAAGAAGTCCAGGCCCAGATGGCTTCCCTGGTGAGTTCTACCAAAAATTCAGGGAGGAGTTGTCACCAATTCTACTCAAATTATTCCAGAAGATAGACGAGGACGGAAAACTTCCTAATAAACTCTTTGAAGCAAGCATAACCCTCATACCAAAACCAGGGAACAACGTCACTAAAAATGAATGTTATAGACCAATATCCCTCATGAAAGGAGCTCTGGTAGCATAGTGGTTACAAATCAGGCTGGGAACAGCAAGGTCAGCAGTTCGAAACTACCAGCTGTTTGGCAGGAGAAAGATGAGGCGTTGGGCTCCCATAAAGATTTACAGCCTTGGAAACCCTGTACAGGGTCGCTATGAGTTGGAACCAACTCCACGGCACACAGACATCCCTCATGAACATAGATGCAAAAATTCTCAACAAAATCCTAGCCAACAGAATCCAGCAGCACATCAAATAAATAATACATCATAATCAAGTGGGATTCATATCAGGGATGCAAGGGTGGTTCAACATTAGAAAAATGATCAAGGTAATCCATCATATAAATAAGGAAGAGGAAAAGAACCACATGATCATATCGATTGATCCAGAAAATGCATTTGACAAAATCCAACATCCATTCCTGATAAAAACACTCAACAAGGTAGGAATTGAAGGGAAATTCCTTTACATAATTAAGAGCATATATATGGAAAACCAACAGCCTACATTACTCTCAATGGAGAGCAACTGAAAGCCTTCCCTCTGTAAGTAGGGACCAGACAAGGCTTCCCTTTATCACCACTCCTATCCAATATTGTGCTCAAATTCTTAGCAAGAGCTATATGGCAAGACAGGGAAATTAAAGGCATACAAATTGGCAAAGTGGAAGTAAAATTCTCTCTATTTGCAGATAATAAGAACTTAAACATAGAAAACCCCAAAGACACAGTAAAAAAGCTACTAGACCACATTGGAAGATTCATTAAAGTGGCAGGATATAAGATCAACATACAAAAACCAGTTGGATTCCTCTATGCCAAAAATGACAGCACTGAAAAGGACATTAGGAAAGCAATACAATTTACAATAGCTGCCCAAATGATGAAATATCTAGGAATAAATGTAACCAGAGAGACAAGGGACCTCTACAAAGAAAACTACAAAACTCTACTACAAGAAACCAAAAGAGGCTTACAAAAATGGAAGAAAGTCTCATGCTCCTGGATAGGAACACTTAACATTGTGAAAAAGTCAATAATGCCCAAAACAATTTACACATACAATGAAATCCCGATCCAGATTGCAAGGACATTCTTCAAAGAGATGGAAAAAAACAATTTAAAAAATTATACAGAAAGAGAGAGACCCAGGATAAGCAAAGCACTGCTTAAGAAGAATAATAAGTTTGGAACCCTCTCATTCCCTGACTTCAAAATTTATTACATGGCTGCAGTGGTCAAAACAGCTTGATACTGGTACAATGAAAAATACAATGATCAATGGAACAGAATCCAGAATCCAGAAATTAACCCATCTACATACTGATTTTTGACAAAGTACCTAAATATATCACATGCAGAGATGATTGTCTCTTCAACAGATAGTGCTGGCAGAACTGGAAAGTGATATGCAAAAGATTGAAACAAGACATTTACCTCACATCTCAATAAAAAACTACCTCAGCATGGATTAAAGACCTAAATGTGAATCCGAAAATTTGAAGGCCATCAATGAAAAAATAGAAACAAATGTGAGGGCACTAATTCAGGGACTACACAGACCACCAAACATTTTGAAAACTCCCCAAACAAAAGTGGACAAAATAGATGATTGGGACATACTAAAAATTAAAAACTTATATGTATCAAAAGACTTCACCAGAGGACTAAAAATGGATCCCACAGAATGGGAAAAAAATCTTTTGGAACGACACACCTGAAAAGGGACACATTTTTTAAATGTATGGGAAACTGCAACACCTCTACAAGAAAAAGACAAATAACCCAATTAAAAAATGGGCACAGGACATGTACAGACACTTCACCAAGGAAGAGATCTAGGTATCCAACAAACATATGAAGAAATGCTCATGATCACTAGCCATTGTTGTTGTTATGTGCTGTGGAGTCGGTTCCAACTCATAGCGGCCCTGTACAGGGTTTCCAAGGCTGTAAATCTTTATGGGAGCAGAAAGCCTCATCTTTCTCCCGCGGAACAGCTGGTAGTTTCACTTAAGGTTCGCAGCCTGATTCGTAACCACTATGCTACCAGAGCTCCTGCAAATCAAAACAACAATGAAATATCATCTCATACCAGCAATAACAGCAAAGATAAAAAAAATAGAGGACAATAAATGCTGGCAAGGATGTGGAGAGACTGGGATGCTCCTGAATTACTGGTGGAATTGCAAAGTGATCCAACCTCTCTGGAAAGCATTATGGTGCTTCCTCAGAAGGTTGGAAATAGAAATACTTTATGATCCAGCAATTCCTCTACTTGGTATTTACCCACAAGAAATACAAGCCATAACACAAGTAGATATATGCACATCATTTTTCATAGTAGCACTATTTATAATAATAAAAAAATGGAGATAGCTCAAGTGCCCATCAATGGAAGAATGGATAATAAACAGTGGTACATACACACAATGGAATATTATGCTACCTTGAAGAATAACAAAGAAACTGCAAGCTACCACATAACATGGATGAATCTTGAGGACATTATGTTGAGTGAAATTAGTCAGTAGCAAAAGGAGAAATACTGCATTGGATCACTACTGTAAAAGACTAAGATAAAGAACCCATACTAAAGGGGGGAGGGGAATTCTTTGCTGAATAACAGGATGTGAGGGTGGGGTAAGGAGGGTGGGGAAGTTGGAGCACAAGGTAGGGAACAGACACAGTAGTTTGGGTGCTAGGGAGGGGGGCAATACACAAGAAGGGGGAGGTGAATGGAAGAACAAGGCAAATGGGTAAACAATTAGGGAGGTTTGCATTGACTAAGTGGGACAGAGGTAAATAGTGATGTATGCACAAACTTGGAACATCAAGGCTGTTCGATACAGGGATTGAGACATGGTTGGAATGGGGAAAAATGGGGGAAATAATGTTAAGATGCTTGGCTGTCTTTAGAATCTTGGTTTTCCTGGCATACCATTATAAAATAGACATTTGAGGGGAAGAGAAAGGAATAGCCAGAAATATCACCACAGAAAGCTTGTAAGTTCATCTTCTGCCTATAACTAATTGGAATACCTAAAATGGGACTACAATGTGCCCAGTGAGAGAGGCTTCCTGTGGAGCCTCTGCATTACCTAAGACCATAGATGGAATCCTGAACCTCACCCAGAATCTTCTGAGGTAGGAAATTTCCAAAGGACAAGCAAACCAACCGGAAGAGACTAGAAGAACAGAAGATACTTCTTGAAAGAAAGACCGACAGGAAAAATACAAAACAGTAATGGCAGTCCTACTGATTACTACAAGAACAAGCAAATTGCTCACACAGGAGACATCAAGGCAAGCGGTTGGGTCCCTTCAGGGTAAACCCACTTCCAAGACTAAGATCCAATGGGAATGCACGAGCAGACATGCACTCTGATTGGTGACTACGTTTGTCACCAGTAAGGGGAAGTGAGGGAAAAACAGCAATGAAGCTGCGAGCTAAGCCCTACAACATTCAGTAGACTCCTATGAAGCCGGTTGGAGATCTAGTGATAGCATTGTGCCAAGACCTGGGGATCCTTGGGCCCAGGGTCAGTGGCATAGCTACAGAGGACTAGAGGGGAGAGTGAAGCATGCAGTTGGTAAGAGAGGGCATATGCATAAGAACACCCACACTTGCAGATAATACCCACTTGACCTGTCTTCAATGACTGGATGGTCAGAGCTCAACTAGAAGAAGAAAGAAGAGGAAAAAAAAGAAGAGTAATCTGATACAATTTGATAACTTGATCTACACCTATGGATGCAGTAGCTCAAAAGAGATAACAAATCTTTACAGCGAGGATCAGTCCCACCCTCCCCATACACAGAGTAGACAGGGATGGGCAACCTGGACATTTGCTACCCAAAATGGGGGCTACAAAGGCTAGAAGTGACTAGCTTACAAACTTTCAAGAGGGAGCCTAGATCCAGAGGACGTGGAGGAAGGTAGACTCTCCACTGAGTAGTATCCAATCTGTCTAGGCAGGGCTAAAGAAAGGAGATGGGGATAGGTCCCTTGTGGTACAATGGTGAATAATTGTTATTAGAGCTGACTGCGAGGGTTGGAAACGTAAAGGTGGATGTTTTGTAGCAAAAGGAGAGGGGAAGAGGACTTTGCAATCCAGGAGCAGAGGTCCCTGGAACCATCAAGGGTGAAGAGCAGAGTGTGGGACCCTACCCAGAGAAGCAATGACGCCAGAGATGGAGGCAGAGACGATGACGTGGAGAGATGGAGCTGCTGGGGACTCTAGACCCAGAGAGGGAAAGGAGCTGTGTGCTGACGACGGGGGTGGGGGTGGGGGTGGGGTGCAGGATGACAGGGTATACCCTTTGGTTGATTGATGATGCCGCTAGGAGACTGTAACCATGGCAATGAAATGCTATATGATAGGATGAATGTAAAGCTAATGTTCTCCCATGTAAACTGTCACATAATTCACAATAAACATTTAAAAATATATATGGTTTAGTACTAGACTAGTTAATAATACATATAATTAAATTTGTTTTTCATTTGTGAATCACTAAGTTTATACAAGGAGCTCTGGTAGCATAATGTTTACAATCTACGTTCTCTAAATCATTGACCATCCTTTGTAAATTTTACAGTTAGTTCCTGATTTTACCAGTAACTTAGATGTGGTGAACCATTTGTCTGCCACAGTTTATAGCAATATTCATGGGGCATTCAAAATTATCAAAAATAAGCATGCTAAATTTGGTCAAACTGGTAGCGTAGTGGTTACGAATTGGGCTGCGAACCTTAAGGTCAGCGGTTCGAAACTACCAGCAGCTCCGCGGGAGAAAGATGAGGCTTTCTACTCCCGTAAAGATTTACACCCTCGGAAACCCTGTACAGGGTCGCTATGGGTCGGACCCGACTCGATGGCACTTAACAACAACAACAACAACAATGTGATAGTTAGCTCTGGTGGCGTAGTGGTTACAAATCAGGCTGCGAACCTTAAAGTCAGCAATTTGAAACTACCAGGCACTCCATGGGAAAAAGATGAGGCTTTCTGCTCCTGTAAAGATTTTCAGCCTCAGAAACCCTGTACAGGGTCGCCATGGGTCCGAACCAACTCGACAGCACTTAACAACAACAATGTGATAGTTAAGGAGTTCTGGTAGCATAGTGGTTGTGAGTCAGACTGCTAACCTCAATGTCAGCAGTTCGAAACTACCAGCCTTTCCACAGGAGAAAGATGAGGCTTCTGTAAAAATTTGCTCCTATAAAGATTTGCAGACTCAGAAAGATATCCTATGTAGTGTTACTATGAGTCAGAACTGATTCCATGACATATAACCACTACCAAGTTATATGTAGGACATAATTCTTTGTTGCTCAACTACAAAAGAGCAAACAGATCTGTGTTGGAAGAAGTGGAGCTAGAGTGCTCCTTAGAGGAAAGGATGGCCAAACTTTATCTTCATACTTCTGACATATTGTCAAGAGGGCCCAGTCACTGGAGAAGGATATCATGTTTGGTAAGGTCGTGGGTCAGAGAAAAAGAGGAAGATCCCCAGTGAGATAGATTGGCAAAATGGCAGTATCAATGACCTCAAGCCTGGCAACAATTGTGAGGTTGGCTCAGGATTGGGCAGTGTTTCAATCAATGACCTCAAGCCTGGCAACAATTGTGAGGTTGGCTTAGGATTGGGCAGTGTTGCGTTCTGTTGTGCATAAGGTCGGTATGAGTTGGTCCTGACTCAATGACAACTAACAACAACTGGTCTCTTTAGTTGGATCTGAGATTAACAGAGACGCATTTCAAATGAAACTTACGTGAGTTTTATTCATCTTACACCTACTCTTGGAAAGATTTTTTTTTTTTTCTGTTTTCTTAGCTTAATGCTCTTTATCTCAAGGTTTAAAAATAGTTAACTAATTCAGTTTTAATTTTTTCATTTAATGTAAAAATATAACATATAGCTTTAAATGTTCTTATACTACCAAATCCTACCTCACTCCTCATCCCTAGGTAAGATTTGACAGTTATATAAAAATGACAGCCATAGCTGAAATACATAAATAAACTATAATCTGTAATTTACTAACACACTTATCTTTGTATTTAAAGATAACAGGAGACCCTCATACTAAAACTAGGGAAGGACATCACTGAGAAAGAAAACTATAGACCAATATCCCTCATGAACATAGATGCAAAAATTCTCAACAAAATACTAGCCAACAGAATCCAGCAACACATCAAAAAGATAATACATCATGATCAAGTGGGATTCATATCAGGGATGCAAGGATGGTTCAACATTAGAAAAATGATCAATGTTATCCACCATATAAATAAGAAAAAAGAAAAGAACCACATGATCATATCGATTGATGCAGAGAAGGCGTTTGACAAAATCCAACATCCATTCCTGATAAAAACACTCAACAAAATAGGAATTGAAGAGAAATGCCTCAACATAATAAAGAGCATATATACAAAACCAACAGCCTACATTACTTTCAATGGAGAGAAAATGAAAGCCTTCCCTCTGCGAACAGGAACCAGACAAGAATGCCCTTTGTCACCACTCCTATTCAATATTGTGCTCAAATTCTTAGCAAGAGCTATACGGCAAGACAGGGAAATTAAAGTCATCCAAATTGACAAAGAGGAAGTAAAATTCTCCCTATTTGCAGACGATATCATCCTCTATGTAGAAAACCCCAAAGACTCAGTAAAAAAGCTACTAGACCTCATTGGAAGATTCAGCAAAGTGGCAGGGTATAAGATCAACAT
>NW_006408586.1:7387017-7402726 GCF_000296735.1 Chrysochloris asiatica
ATTTACAATAGCAAAAAGATGGAGACAACCAAAGTGCCCATCAACTGAAGAATGGATAAACAAATTGTGATACATACACACAATGGAATATTATGCTACCTTGAAGAATAACAAGGAAGCAGCAAACTACTGCATAACATGGATGAACCTTGAGGACATTATGTTGAGTGAAATTAGTCAGTCACAGAAGAGAAACACTGCATAGGTCCACTACTGTAAAAGATTAAGAAAAAGAACCCCTACTAAATGGGGTGGGGGGAATTCTTTGTTGATTACTGGGATGTTGGGGATGGGTGAGGGGAGGGAGGGGAAGGTGGAGCACAGGGCAAGGATTAGACACAGGAAAGTTTGGGTCCTGGGGAGGGGGGCAATATGCAAGAAGGGAGAGGGGAATGGAAGAACAAAGCAGATGGGAGAACAATTAGGCATGTTTGAATGGACTAAGTGGAACAAAGGTAAAGAATGATGTATGCACAACCTTGGAACAACAGGGCTCTGGGATACAGAGATTGAGACATGGTTGGAATGGGGAAAAGGGGGGGATAATGTTAAGATGCTTGGCTGCCTTTTGAATCTTGCTTTTCCTTGCATTATAATATAAAATAGACACTGGACGGGGACAGAAAGGAATAGTCAGAAACATCACCATAGAAAGCTTGTAAATCCATCTTCTGTCTATAACTGATTGGAATACCTAAAATGGGGCTACAACGTGCCCAGTGAAGGAGACTTCCTGCGGAGCCTCTGCAATACATAAGATTATAGGTAGAAGCCTGAACTGTTGCAGACCGTGTAGAAGTTCGAGGCTCACTGGGCCCTAGTGTCGCAGGCCGCAGACTCTGAGGAACAAATTCTGGCCACTGTCAGTCATGGCAAATTGTTTTTCATCTTAGTGTTCAGTTATGTTTTTTATTTAATTCCAAACATGAGCCCTTAATGTCCACAGATAAATGTAATATTTTCCTAAAGCCCAGACTGTAAAGGTTTCAAAGGTCAAGCCTTCCTCCAAAGGATTAATTAAAAATATCTTAGCTACTTCCCGGGTCTTTGTTCTACAGACAAAAAAAGCCATCTTCCCTAAATCTGTCCCAGGTGTTAGCTTTTCAGTCAAGTTCCTGAAAACCTGGCTCAGGAAGCCAAAACAGCAGGACTCCGCCCAAGCCTTTTGTCCTTCCCTTTCACCTTGCCCCAACTGAGCTCAAGGGCTATAGATATGTTAATTGAGCCTGAGAAACCAAGTTGCGGGCCTGGGATTCGAACCAGCGAAGTACGATGTAAAGTTACCTGAATGTCTGGAAAATTACTGATGTTAGCTATACCTTGTCTTAGTCCCTCCCAGCTTGGTGTGAAGCTCCTTCCCTAAATAAAACAGAGGCCCAGGTAGGCCCAGGTGTGCATTACAAGTTGGAGGGCATGCAGTAAAGGTTGCAGGGCAGTTAGTTGCTGCCTGTAGAGGCCATGATGCATGTAGTCCCAAGTCTGCCCACCAGTGATGCATCCACCCTGGTTTCGGGGTGCCTCATTGTCTCCCTCTGTTTGTCTGTCTGTGTATTCTTTTGCTATCTCTATCACCGCTGGATCTCCCCTCCTCGTGAACCAAACACTCGTGAACAACACAACTATGTTGAGGACAGTCCCTGACACTGAACCACATCCAGATGTCCAGAGATGGGAAATTTCCACTTGAAAGGACTAGCAGACCAGCCTGGAGTGGCTAGAAGAACAGAAGATACTTCTTGAAAAGAAAGACCTACAGGAAAAATACTAAACAATAGAGGCAGATGGACTGTTACTACAAGAACAAACAAGTTGCTTGCCCAGGAAACATCAAGGAAAGTGGTCGGGTCCCCTCAGTGTAAACCACCTTCCAAGAATAAGCCTCAGTAGGAATACACACTCTGATTGGTGACCACACTCGTCACCGATAAGGGGAAATGAGGGAAAAACAACAATGAAGTGGCGAGCTAAGTCCTACAATGTGGAGAATGAAGTGTGCAGCTGATAAAAAGAGAGGGCATATGCACAAGAACACCCACACTTGCAGATAATACCCACTTGACCTGACTTCAATGACTGGATGATCAGAGCTCAACCAGAAGGAGAAAGAAGAGGAAAAAAAAAGAGTAATCTGATACAATTTGATGAACTTGACCTACACCTATGGATGCAGTAACTCAAAAGAGGGAACAAATCCTCACAGCAAGAATCATTCCCACACCTTCCACACACAGAGTAGACAGGGATGGGCAACTTGGACATTGGCTACCCAAAAAGGGCGGGGGGGGCACTACAAAGGCAAGAAGTGATTGGCTTACAAGCTTTCAAGAGGGAACCTAGAGCCAGGGGGCATGGAAGAAGGCAGAATCTCCACTGAGTACTATCCAATCTGTCTAGGCAGAGCTGATGAAATGAAATGCAGATGGGTCTCTTGTGATACAATAGTGAATA
The DNA here is from genome assembly GCF_000296735.1 of Chrysochloris asiatica. NCBI lineage: Eukaryota > Metazoa > Chordata > Mammalia > Afrosoricida > Chrysochloridae > Chrysochloris > Chrysochloris asiatica. The sequence goes on from NW_006408586.1 coordinate 7,389,466, forward strand.
ATTGTTACCAGGACTGATTGTGAGAGTTGGAAATGTAAAGGTAGATGTTTTACAGCAAGGAAGGGAATGATTTACTTTCCAGTCTAGAATCTGAGGTCCCTAGGTCCATCAACGGAGAAGAGCCGAGAGTGGGACCCTACTCAGAGAAGCAGCGATGCCTGAGATGGAGGCAGAGATGATGACGAGCAGCTGGGAACTTTAGATCCAAAGAGGGAGAGCGATTGTTTGCTGAAGACTGGGAGTGGGTGGTGGAGTGTAGTTTAGGGGGCAGGCTTGCAGTGTATACCCTTTGGTTGGTTGATGATGCATGGAGGCGATTGTTACCATGGCAATGAAACGATATATGATAGAATGAATGTCAAACTAAAGTTCTCCCATGTAAACTATCATATAATTCACAATAAATCATTTAAAAAAAGATAATAGGAGAGATTATGAAATCCATTTCAATTTTATTTCACTTTGGTTTTATTTAGCTTGTTCTTGTTGTTGTTAAGTGCCTTTAGTTACTTGAGACTCACAGCGACACTGAGGCTTTTTAAATATTTACTAGAGCAGAAAGTCTCATCTTTCGCCTGTGGAGACACTAGTAGACTGGAGCCTTAGACCTTGTGGTTCACTGTTCAGTGCTTATGTATAGCGTTACCACACTCCCCTTATTAGCTTAAGTCCTGGTGTGGTGCTATGGGTTAATACACTGGACTGCAAGGTTGTCAGTTCAAGCTCACCAGTCACTACTCGGAAGTCCTATGCTGGGTTGCTGTGGGTCAGAACTCACTTAAGAGCACTTAACAACAATAATAACAACTACTACAAATATGGACTTCTAGTGTGGCATTGTGGGATAAGCACTCAGCCTCAAGTTTAGTTTGAATCTTAAGGTCAGTGCTTCAAACTCACCAACTGCTCCTTGGAAAACCTGTACAGAGTTGCTATGAACCAGAACTGAATCAACAGCACTTAATAACAGCAACAACAAATACAATACTAAGGTAGATTTGAGTTATTTTATTCCTCAAAGACATACTTGTATAAAAATAAGCTACTACTAATAACTCATTAAAATACCCTTATAATTGATGATATACATTAATACAATTTACATTCTCCAAGAAATCACAAAGATAAAATCTAATGCTAAGTGTTAGGAAAAATTATCCCTAAGTTAAAAGAACTTTAGACTGAGCTTCACATGGAAGCATGACTGGACACAAGAAGTGTTGGGGGGTGGGGGGGAGGACATTAAGATTTAGTTGTTTTCAGTAGTTTGAATAACTGAGCAGTAATCATGAGCACCTAAATAAGGAAGTTGTAGATCCAATTAATAAATTATGGAATCCTACAGTTTGTTTCAGATGCTTCACTGAACACTGGGGAAACAAAACAAATAAGAAATTAATCTTTTCCACTAAAAAATTACCAGCCTACTGGAAACACATCTACCGTTTCACTTCAGTGGGAAAACTCAAAATCTTTTGAGAGAAAGAGAGATTCCTAATCCAATGTGTGTGCAACAAGGAGTCAGGTAAGATTTGACAGGGTTCACTGTACTGATAGGAGGCAGAAAGATGAGGCTTTGAGCTTCAGAGGATATAAAGCCTTGGAAACTGTATAAAGGGTCATTATGAATCAGAACCGATTTGACTGCACTTTAACAACAACTGATGTTAAAGAATGAGCATGACAAAATATATGCAATATACATTGTAAGCATCATGGTATTTTGGTCTTTTTTTTTTTTTTACTACTTTATACTCAGTGGCTAGAACAGTGCTTGCTCATAAAAACATTCAGTGAAAAGGGTAAATAAATTCTTTTTTCCTCTTGATGTTACATATTACACTTCCAAGGCTGTAAACCTTTACCAGAGCAGAAAGTCTCATCTTTCTCCCACGGAGTGACTGGTGATTTTGACCTGCTGACATTGGAGTCAGTAGTTCAGTGTTTATCCTATAGTGCCATGACTTTCATATAGTTGTTGTTTTTATAGGGTTTCTGAGGAGGGGCTGGTGAGCTTTAACCGCCAACCTTGCAGTCAAATCAACTTTGAAGTCCGGCACATTAACCCACAGCACCACACCAGGATTCCCGCTTCTCATATACATACTAATATTACAAACTAGAGAATCTACATAGATGTTATCGGAATAGAAAAAAATAATAAGTATTAATGCCGGGGTCTGGCCTCTGCAAGGGGGTGAGGACCCGAAGATGGGGTGTCCGGTGACGATGGCGAGAGAGAGAGAAAACAGACACAAAGAAAACAGATACAAAGAAGACAGGCACCCGGGCTTGATGCAAGCTGCCAGACAGACTGCTCAGTGGCTGACATTTTCCCTGCTCGGACTAACTCTAGGTGGAATGTCTGGAGAGGCGAGAGAGAAAAGAAACACTCGGAGACCAGAGTAGATGCAAAACCGGCAGACAGCCTCTTCATACCCTGCAAGCAATAATGCCCCACTGTCTGCATCCGTCTTTTATTTCCTCTCTTTCAGGGAGGGATCTTTACAGAAGAAGAATGGTATTATTCAGACAAGACAATCTTTAAGATAAATTAAGCCAGTAAACCTTACTTAAACCAATATTCCTTTCTTCCTTACTGGGTTTAACCTTCACTTGGATCAAACTGATTGAAACCAGGGTGGTGCGAGGGAGTTGACCCCATTGTCCTTAATCCCGTATTCCCAGAATTTACCACTCCACCCCAAGTGAATATACCCCGGGCAGTTCCTCTCCAGAGCCTCCCTGCTTAATCCCAGTAAACCTGTCCTTGTTCGTCCTCTGAGGAAGTTTTACTGCCTTGGTTCTAGGGGGAAAATCTTGACCTTAGAAACTTAGGGGAATATTGTATTTCTCTGTGGACATCCAGGGCTCATGTTTGGAATTAAATAAATATGACTGAACAATTTGATGAAAAACAATTTGCTATTAACTGCCAAGTGGCTAGAGCTATTACACTCTGGCCTATAGGGCCTCGAACCTCTGCATGGTCTGCAACATATTAAAAATAAAGTAAGCAACCAGTAACTTTTACAAATCTTACTTCATGAAATAGAAAAGATTCTTGAAATATTACTACTCTATTCCCATGCAACTGCAAGGTCAGTGGTTCAAACTCACCATCTGCTCCTTGGAAACCCTATACAGGGTCGCTATCGGTTGGAATCGACTCGACAGCACTCAACAACAATTCCCTTGCAATGTGCACTGAAAATCTATAAATACAGAAGCAGAACAACACAGGTTCCTTGGGATCTGTAGTATTAACTGTATCAGTACAAAAACAATTGAGTTCCCCTTCTAACTAGAAAGTTGAACTGAGATCAGAGAGGCCTCCAAGGCAAAAGAAAAGGTCAAAGGCAAGTAGCTACTTAATTTACTCATAGTCATTCATTTGTTTTATATTTGTTTAATCAGTTGCTTTGTGCTAACAAAAATTAGAATGGAAAAAGCAAAATCTGATAGTGTACAAAACTGTTCTCTCCAATGCCAAGCAAGTAAACAATTGCTGGATAATTCTGTCAAAGTGTAAGAAAGTGTTGTTGTTATTGTTGTTAAGAAAGCATATTCTCTTGAAATTAAAAAAGAGAGAAAGAGAGATCTTTTGATGGATGGTAATGGGTTCCAACAGGAAAACGTTACCTTCCAGAGACTAAATGTTTCAACAAACAAGAGGGGAATATGTGTATTTAGAACAGGGGTTGGGGCCATATAAGGCCAGAAAAATATTTTGTCTGGTCTTTCCAAGCAACTGCAGTTCTAACCGTAATATTAGTGGTGGTGGTAGTATGCCACAGAGTTGGTTCTTACTCATAGCAACCTTATATAGGGTTTCTGAGGCTGTAAATACTTACAAGAGCAGAAATCTTTCTCTGGTGGTACTGGTAATTTCAAACTGTGAACCTTGATGTTAGCAGACAAACTCATAACCACTACACTACCAGAGCTCCTTACCCATCACATTGTTGTTGTTGTTGTGTGCCGCATAGTCGGTTCCAACTCATAGTGACCCTGTACAGAGTTTCCAAGGCTGTAAACCTTTATGGGAGCACAAAGTTTCCTCTTTCTCCCGTGGGACAGCTGGTAGTTTCGAACTGCTGACCTTGAGGTTTGCAGCCTGATTCGTAACCACTACGCTACCAGAGCTCTTTACCCATCACATTAGATGTGAGTTAAGTTGATAATTTTGTATGACCTGTGAATGATGTTATAAATTTTGGCAGAAAAAAACAAGGTTCCCCACCGTTGATTTATTGGTAAAATCAGCAACTAACTGTAAAATTTACAATGGGGGATCAATGATTTAGTGAAATGAGAGGTGGGATAGCTCAAAGAGGGGAAGTGAAAGGGTGAAAGGAAATGATCGAGATTGGTTATAAATTTAGATTGCAGAAGTAAGCAATTACAAGGGAGTATTCAGAGTGGTCATAAAATGATTATAAAGCATTCTTTCTCAAGAACATTCTATTTAAATAACAATACAAAGAATATTTTTCCTGATGTCTGTTGGCGCCAGAGATATCTGATAGGCCATTGGCATCAGAACTCCTCTGAGGCATTCATTCCATTCCCCTGGCTTGCCCACAAAGAAAATAATTTCCTTAGTTACAAGTTTCTAAGTCAATGCAAAGGTTACTGATTGTTAAAAAGGAGTTCAGCAAGTACTAAAATGGAGCCTGGATTCAAACCTAGGCCAGTCACTTTATTATGATCAAGCACCTTGATTTGGGGACTCCTACACATTCCCCTTGTTTCTATTGAAAGTAAGATTTCTAACAGAAATACTTGAGTTGACCATCAAATGGCATTGTATAAATATAAAACAATATCAAATTGTTGGAAGGCAGAAAGGAGACAAGATGGTGGAATAGCTTTTCCCTTAATAACCACATTGTATTTGTTTTATTGTGAAATATATACAAGTTGTGGAAAAATTCCATTATCATTTCATTCCATTTTTCCAGAAAGACTTTATGCCTGAGTTAGGTAATAATGATTATAAAAATAAACAAATAACAAAAAAAATCTGTATGCATGGTTTTCTATGTGTGTTGTTGTTGTTTTTCACTTTTGAATTTAGAAATTTCAAAAGTTCTCTCTGTTTGCCTCTGTAATTCACCCAGAAGGTCAGCAGTTTGAATCTATCAGCTGCTCCACGGGAGAAAGATGAGGCTTTCTGCTCCCATAAAGATTTACAGCCTTGGAAACTCTGTACAGGGTCACTGTGAGTCAGAACCAACTCCATTGCACATAACCACTTTTAACACCATTCCATATATATATATATTGTTGTCATTAAGTGCTGTCGAGTCAGTTCCAACCCATAGTGACCCTGTATAGGGTTTCCGAAGAACTACTGGTAAGCTTGAACAGCTGATGATGAGCTTCAAACAATCTTGCAGTCTAGCGCATTAACCCACAGCGCTGTACCAGGACTATCTCTCTATATATATGTGTATATATGATTTATTTATTCCATTTAGAAAGTATCACATAAAACTCTTGTCTTTCAGATAATGTTTTTAATTGAATGTTGAAATAGAATTTAAGGTGAAAGATATGCTTCCAGCATGAGTAGGTTCTTAGTATGCTCGTGGGGCTTTTGAAACCACAATGTCTTATCTGTCATATGCTTTGTACACTAATAAATTAATTTAAATTAACTGTGCATAATAAATCTCATTTACCGGAGAATATATTGATTATCATCTAGAGGCAAAAGCTTTCATATCTCCATGTGTTATGCTAGAATAATCACACATTACAACAACATCCTCAGGGTGTGCACAAGGCTTTATCAGTGAAATCTAGCTTCATATTTTATTACATTAAAATTCAGCTTTCCTAATTGCTAAAAAATAATTAATTACTAAGTTTTAATAAAAAGTCCTTGGTATTAGGAATTTTAGATATTTTGCTTCAGGTTAAAAAAAAAAAAAAAAAAATTAGACCATACATGCTATGACCTTATTTAACTTGCAATTCTGTCCCAAAAATTCTTCAGTGACTCATTTAAATATTTTCTGCTCAGATTCCACTTCACCATCTAATTAGAGAAGTCCTAACTATAGGTCATTCCTCCAAAGACAATAAAAGCAGCTTTCAGCCATCTGTCGTTAGCAAAGTCATTTTTCAGTCCTTTAGTAAGTAAACCAATTTCCTGAGCAATTTATGTCCATTCTATGGTCAGTGATGAGTTTCCATTTGTATCAAAAGTCAGAAAAATACATAATAAAAAATTAATCTTGAAGCATGCAATTCTTTCACATAAGGAGAATACAACTAGTCTAGACCTCATCAACAATACACAGACAAAGCCATTGTGGTTTCTGGTTAGTCCAGAGTAGTCTATTGACTGAGATTCATATTTTAAAAATTAATCTTAGGACCAGTTCCTGGCTATGCAGGGTTGCTATGGGTCAGAACTGATTTGACGGCACTTAACAATAAAAACAACGTACTTCATACATTCCATGTTCCAATTATTAATGGATGTTTACAGCTGTTTCTCTTCATTTTGAGTTGTGCCCCATCAGCAAATGAAGGTCCCGAGTTCTTTACTCCATTCACACCATCACAGTCAACTCTACTTTGAAGAGGCAGCTCTTTCCCAGTTACATTTTGAGTCCCTTCCAACCTGAGTGGTTCATCTGCTGCCACTATATCTGACAATTTTCTGGTGCTCTTCATCATGTTTCAATATTCTGATGCTGACAGTGTTCCACTGCTATTCATAAGGTTTTTGTTTTTTCTTTTTGATAACTAAATATTCAGAAGTAGTCTGTCTCTCCTTCTTCATAGACTTCTTCGTCTCGAAGCTCATCTGAAACCTGTCCACACTGGGTGACCCTGTTGGTACTTAAAATACCCATGGAATAGTTTCCAGAATCATAGTAACACTCAAGCCACGACAGTACAACAAACTGATAGATGAGTAATGGGACCAGTCCCTGGAGAAGGACATCATGTTTGGTAAAGTGGAGGGTCAGAGAAAAAGGGGAAGAAACCCACCTCCCAGTAGATGGATTAACAGAGTAGCTGCAGCAATGGGGTCAGGCAGAGTAATGATTGTGAGGCTGATACAGGACCAGGCAGTGTATCTTTCTGCTGTGCATAGGGCCACTATGAGTTGGTACTGACTCAATGGCACAAACGAACAAGACAAACTTTTATAATCAAGTGTTGCAAATTAGAATCCGCTGGGGAGTGCAGGGCTTGATGGCAGATTAGGGAGAAGAGCAGTGCAGACCTCTGCCAGCAATAACACAGAATACCAAACGAAGCAGTTTCAGGGGATGGTCCCAGAATTCTTAATAAAAAGGAATATTTAGAAAGTTTGAAGGCTTACAGCCAGTGGAATTTGTAGCAGAAGCAAGAACGTGGTGTTTTCTGATCCATGGCACCCAGCTACTTCCAAAGCTAACATCTTGGGTGTGATGGAGCTGGTAAAGTTTCAGAGGAGCACTTCCACCACAGAGGTATGACCAATCATCCGAGATAAATGTGTGGACATTCTTGTTTTTTCTCTGTTTATTGGTCTCTTACTGTCTATGCACCTCCACTCTGGTGACTACAGGGGGTTTCTAAGTGACTGGACACCCCCACCCCTGGAGGGTTCTACTACACATGTGCATGGATCTGCTCAGCAAAGATCTCTGGACTCAGAATTGAGGAAGTGGGAGAGATCAAAAGGAGCTGCTTAGAATGGAATGGTCTCCCAGAACTGCTCGAGCCAGCTGAGAAAGGTGTGTTAAAGTCATACTCATGTTTTGCTACAGAATTTTTTTTCTTTTTTGCGATTATAGGTTGTAATACTGAATATGTTTTGTTTTATTTTGTTTTGCTGTTGCTGTTTTATTTTTTGGCCCCCCTTCTACCTTCAGGGAGTTCTTGGTCTCCCTATGTTACCCAAGTAGAGACAGCAATTGTGGTCATATAGCCAAGATGCAATCATACACTATAAAATCCCAATCCAGGCAAGATTCAATACCATCTACTATACACCAGACAGACAGACAACAACTGCTATAGTTACTCTGAGTTGAGTAATAAGAAAAGTGAAAAGGGAAGCCCATATCCTGATCACATCTGCCAGAACAAGATTTCAACACATGTCCAGAAACAAGATAGAGCCACTGACACAAATGATATGGAGGTAGACATAGACTTCCCACTAGAAAGAGGGCATACCTTGGAACTTCCTAAGAAGGAATTCAGGAGAATGGTATTGAAGTGCATCCAAATGTTCCAACTTTCACATTCCAGTCATCAATAATAATCAATGCATCTTTATAGCATTTTTTACCAACTTCATTCTAAAGAAGTTGGTAGAATTTTCCAACTTTTTCCATCATTGGCTTTTGTGAAACTGTAAATTTGAAGGGTAGTTGTTTCAATTATTCTTCCTTATAGGCATATGGATATTATTCTATCACAGACAGCATTATACTTAGATAGATCAAATGTTCTTTTTATTATTGACATTCTTTCTTGATTTTCCATTCCCAGCATAGTAAACAATATAAATTTGCTCAATATAAAATTGCCAATACCTGTTCTCACTACTATCTAGGATATTAATCTTTATTCTTTCCATTTCATTTTTGATGACTTTCAGTTTTCCTAAATTCACACTTCATGCATTCTGTGTTGTAATTATTAATGCATGTTTGAAGCAATTCTTTCTAATTTTGAGTTGGGATATTAACCACCAGCAAATGAAGGTTTGGAAAGCTCACTCCATCCACATCATTAAAGTCAACTCTACTCTGAGGAAGGAGAACTTCCAAGTCATATGTTGCACACCTTCCAACCTGCAGTGCACATTCCCACATTATATCAGACAATATTCTGCTGTTATTCATAAGGTTTTAAGTGCCTAACCTTTCAGATATGGTCTGCCACTCCTTCTTCCTGACTTTCTTTATCTGAAAGCTCCACTAAAACCTGTCCATCATGGGTGACCCTACTGATAGTTAAATTATCAGTAGCATATTGTCTTAGGCCAGTTTTCTAGAGAAGCAAAACCAGTGAAACATAGATATGCATATATATATAAACCTAAGTTTATTATCAAGGAAATGGTTTACAATTACAGAGTCCTAGTCTCCAGCAGAAGAGAGAGAGAGTCACTCCCACGTGTCCATTATATTGGGAGCAGGCCACACCCCAAAGAAAGCATCCCTTTAATTGTTTAGGTGATCATACAGTTAGCTATGTCTGTATTTGGTTTCATCACCAGGGAATAAGCACACCCAAACTGCCAAAATTCTGGAAATCCTGGCTTAGTCAATTTGACACAAAACACTAACCATTACACATAGCTTCCATCATTATGGCAATACACACTACCATAATTAGACTAACTGATAGACTAGTGGTCTAACTTATTAGTCAAAAACTCAAGAAATAATATTAAGGCATTGTATGAAATTTTACTTGTGAAAATTAAACTAATCATTTAAAATGCCTTAACTTTCATAATTCTTGTTATGTTTTGTTTTATTGCTGCCTCTAATTTCAACTTACAATATTTTACTTCAAAAAAAAAATAAAATAAAGGAATGTAACTGATAATCCAGAAGCTTGGTCTTATATTTAATAAAATATCTTAATATATTTTAAAAGCATAAGATAATAAAAAGACTATTTTTGCCATCAAAATTTACATCCTCCATTTTTTCTCATACAGCTAAAACTCACAGAACATTAAGGCAAAATCATACATTGATTCTGATAAAATTTTATAAATCCACTTACATTGCCAGTAGAGTCAAATAGGAAATGCTTTTGCAATACGCAAAATCTATTATTATAACACCATTTTTTTTTCAAGAAAAATGGAATTTTGCGTGAGAGCACTCCACCGCAAAGTCATATACAGAAAATTGTATGCTCCAATATGAGCTATGAAACACTTGGAGAACTAGCCTTTTGATCTCTAGTAATGCTGAGATTCAAAATTTGATGCTTAGGTAATAAATGCATTGGAAAAGTTGTTAAGGAGAAAGAAGAAAAACACACAGAAAGACCAAAACCTAAACAAATAGTTGACATGGAGTTGATCACAACCCAAGGCAACTCGATGTATTGCAAAGTAGAATTGTCTCCCAAAGGGTTTCAAAGCTATGGCCATTCTGAAGCAGATCACCAAGCCTTCTTCAGAGACTGCCCTGAGTGCATTCAAATCACTAAGCTTTTGGTTAGTAATTAAGCACTTGACATATTGCACCACACACGGATTCATAATCCTCTGTTGCTGTTGTGTACCATTGAGTCAAATTTTAACTCTTACTGGTGCTAAAAGTCTGCAGTCAAATTTTAACTCTTACTGGTGCTAAAAGTCTGCAGTCCAAACTTACTGGTGGCCAAAAAGTCTGCAGTCCAAACCCACAAACAGCTTCAGAGATCCTATACAGGGTCATTATGAGTCAGAACTGACTAGATGGCACCTAACAATAACATCCCCATATGTTAAAATTGCCCAGTGATTTTCTTAATTTTTTTTTTTTAGCATACACTGTAATCTTTAGGGAGTCTTGGTGGCACTGTGAGCTAGGCATTAAGCTGCTAACCATAAGGTCAGCAGTTCAAACTCATCAGCTGCTACATGGGAGAAAGATGAAGCTGTCTGCTTCCAGAAAGAGATACAGAATTAGAAACAATATATAGTCACCATGAGTCAGAATCAACTCAATAACAGTGAATTTGTTTTTTGCTCTTGTTGTTTTCATCTTTAAGAAATAAATTAATTCACTATGAGCAGAATCAACTTGATGATAGTTGAGTTTGCTTTCTTGTTGTTGTTTGAATGGAAAAGATCCCTGGTTGTGCTATAGCATTGGACTTATTGTGGTCCAATTGTGACAATTTTTGTTTTCTTTACATTTAGGTGCAATGTATAGCTATGGCTGTGGTCTTTGATCTTAATCAGTATTTTAAGTCCTTTTAGCTTTCAGCACGCTATGTTGTATAATCTGTATATCACAGGTTGTTAATGGGTCTTACTCAAAGCCTAATACCACAGAGTTCTTGATATAATCCAGCTTCTAGTATTATTTGCTCAGAATACAGATTGAATAAGTATAGTGAAAGAATACAAACCTAGTGCACACCTTTCTTGATTTTAAACCATTGTTTCTCTTGTCCTGTTTGAACAACTGCATCTTGGTCTGTGTACAGTTTCCTCATGAGCACAATTAAGTGTTTTGAAGTACTCAGCCTCTGCAATGTTGTCCATAGTTTGTCATGATCCACCCAATCTAAAGCATTTGTGTAGTCAACAAAGCACAGGTAAACATCTTTCTGATATTCTCTGCTTTCAGCCAAGACACATCTAATGTCGTCACGAAATTCTCATTCCAGGTCCCCGTCTGAATCTGGCAAATAAAAACTTGCATTTTTCTTCAGTTCTTTCAGGCTGAGAAGTGATGAGTGTGTTCTTTTGTTTTGGTTTTCTAACTCCAGGTGTTTGCACATTTCATTATGATATTTTTGTCTTCTCAAGCTGCCCTTTGAAATTTTCTGTTTGACTCCATTATTTCCTCATTTCTAGCATCCTCATTAGCATCTCTATGCTGGAAAGCAAATTTCAGAGTCTGTTTTCACATCCATTTTGGACTTTTCTTTTTTTTTAAGGACCTCTTCTTTCTTCCTCTGTGATGTTCTTGTTGTCACTCCACAGCTCTTCTAGTCTTTGTTGTTGTTGTTGTTAAGTATCATCGAGTTGATTCTGACCCATAGTGACCCTACATAGGGTTTCCAAGGAGTAGTTAGTGAGCTTGAACCACCAACCTGGTGGCTCAAAAAACTTTGCAGTCCAGTGCATTAGCCCACAGCACCACACCTCCATCATTAGTGTCTGGTAAATTTGTTTTTTAGATGGTCTCTGAATTCAGGTGCAATATATTCAAGGTCATATAGTAGCTCACGTGAACTTTTATTAATTTTCTTCAGCTTCAGCCTAAACTTGCATATGATCAACTTATGGTCTGTTCTACTCTTAGCTCACCCACTAGTCAAGACTTATCTGACGATATTGAAACTTTCCACACTCTCTTCCAACATATGAAGTCACTTAGATTCCTGTGTATTTTATCTGGAAAGATCCATGAAGTTCAGGTGCCTTTTATGTTGTTGAAAAGAGGTATTTGCAATGAGTAAGTCATTGGTCTTGCAACATTCTATTTTGTGATCTCCAGCATCATTTTTGTCATGAAGGCCATATTTTCCAGCTATTGACCTTTCTTCTTTGTTTTCAATCTTCACATTGCAATCACCAGTAATTAGCAATACATATTGATGGCATGTGTGATCAATTTCGGACTGAAGAAGCTAGTAGAATATATCAGTTTCATCATCACTGGCTTTAATGGTTGGTGCGTAAATTAGAATAATAGTGAACTTATCTTCCTTGTTGTTGTTGTTATGTGCTGTGGAGTCAGTTCCGACTCATAGCGACCCTGTACAGGGTTTCTGAGGCTGTAAATCTTTACGGGAGCAGAAAGCCTCATCTTTCTCCCGCAGAACAGCTGATAGTTTCGAACTGCTGACCTTGCTGTTCGCAGCCCAATTCGTAACCACTACGCTACCAGAGCTCCTTGCTTGTAGGCATATGGATATTATTCTATCACAGACAGCATTGTACATCAAGATAAAACTTAAAATGTTCTTTTTTATGATGAATGTTACACAATACGTCTTTAATTTGTCATTGGAATCACTGTAAACTATATGATTGTCCAATTCAAAATAGCCAATACAGTCTATTTCAGCTCACTAAGGCCTTGGATATCAATCTTTATGCATTCCATTTCATTTTTGACAGCTTCCAGTTTTCCTACATTCATACTTAGTACATTCTGTGTTGCTATTATTAATGGATATTTTCAGTTGTTTCTCCTGAAAGTCTTATTCCATTCATGTCATCATGGTCAACTCTGCTTTGAGGAGAGAGCTCTACCTCCATTGTATTTGAGTGCCTACTAACCTGAGGAGTTCATCAACAATTTTTTTGCTGTTAAGTGCCATCAAGTCAGTTCTGACTCATAGAGACCCTGTATAATGTTTCTGAGGAGTAGCTGATGGATTTGAACCACAGATTTTTTGGTACAAATCAACATTGCAGTAGAGTGCTTATCCTACAGCACTACACCAGGACTCGTAATATATATGGAATGAGAGCATGGTGGCACAACCCAATATCACATTTGTCCTTATAATGAAGGACAATAAATACTGGACTGCACAGCAGTTTGAGCCC
>NW_006408586.1:7403298-7435115 GCF_000296735.1 Chrysochloris asiatica
AACACAGAGAAGAAGTGGAATAACTTGTTTCATAGAGTGGATTTCAATCACTGAGATGAAACAATGTGCATGATTTGGTGAATGTAAACTGATCTTGTTTGTAAACCTTCACTCAATTCACAATAAAAATATATAAAGAAAAAAGATTTAAATCCTCGGAGACCCTATACAGATAGGGTTGCTATGTTGTTGTTGTTGTTGTTGTTGTTATTGTTAAATACCTTTGAGTTGGCTCTAACTATCCTGATGTGGCACTGTGAGTTAAGGTGCTGGACTGCAAGGTGGGTTTGAACTGCAAGGTCAACAGTTCAAGTTCACCAGCCACTCCTCGGAAACCCTATACAGGGTCACTATGGGTTGGAACCGACTTGATGGCACTTAACAACAACAACAGCAGCAGCAGCAGCAGCTTTAATTAATACAATGCTTTTGTTATTGTTGTTAAGTGTTATTAAGTAAATATATACATACTCATATGTAATGGAGTGGTATAGCACTTTAGAAAGTTGGGCATTTGGGATATCTTCAGCTTCTGCTTCATAAGAATTAGCTTTGTGTTGATCGTCTAAATTATTCTTGCAATATGTATAATATAAATTCTTCCTTTTTCAAGTAATTTCTTTAATACACTTTGAACCTGAAAATCCTCTTTGACTGGAGAAAACTGGCAGAATAAAAGATGAAAACATTTTCTCAAAAGGAAGGTTTAGTGGTACCAAATATGATAAATGTTTATCAGTGAGCTAAGGTAAAGAAATTAATGATTGAATTAGCTTGAGGAATTATCATGAGCATTTTTCTCCTTCCAATACTATTTCTCTGAGAGTAGATGATTTTATGATATACATACTGTGATTTTAGAATATATTTCATTCTAAACTTAGAACTATTGCGTATCATTTTACTAATCCACCTAAATTGAAACAATAGTTTTGGAAAAGTAGAAATTACATACTGTATGAAATCACATTTTTGGTGGTTGTTCTTTTTTTCCCCGCAGCTCCAGATGTTATTGAGTATTTACCATTTCAATTGCTGCTCTTGGTGTCTAGTCATAGTGTCTAATATTTCATTGGCTTTCACATATTTCAAACAAAAAATTCATGCCAAAGTTTTATTCACCAGAATATGCCACTTAATAGCATAGTACCCAGAAAAAATTCACTGAATTATTTGTTGGAGTTAATAATTTATCACATTTGACAAACATTCCCTTAGAATAATCTACTTATTACAACCCAATATCACATTTGTCCTTATAATGAACTATTATTTTCCCTTTTTATTCTTACTATATTTTAAAAAGAGCTATTACCCATGTCTGACACAGAGAAATGTGAAATCTGACAAGAGTCAAAGAAGTTAAAGAAATAAAGGTAAGCTTTTCAGTAAGAAAAAAACATAAAAGACAGAAAGAATATTGAGTTTTTTTCTTATAAAAAATAGACTTTTTTTCAACATTCAAGCAGAGCTTGAAAAAAGATTAGAGCATTTTGGGCAGTGTGACCATTTTGTGATAATTCTTTGATGTTTGTGGAGTACTATTGAATAAAGTAATATGACCAGGAAGACTCATCTATTATCCACTTTGTCTTTCATCCCCATCTTAGTTAAAGTCCCAAAGTAATAATATTGAATTTGAGAAACAAAAAGTGAGATTGAACAACTGATTATAAAGGTTTTAAAACTTAAAACGTGTGTTTCAAATGTTCTCAAGGCTCTGTGAGCAGTGTAGGATGAACCTCAGGGTGTTATATGGACTCAAAGGTGAAACTCGAATTTATTTTACAAATAGAAAGTGGTTTCAATTCTGAAGTTCAAACAGGTCCTAAATTCTAAATAAAAGATAAGGTTTTCATGAGAACTCCTTCATTTAAAACCTTTACTCTTCTGTTTGAGTGTTTGTGAAGACACCTTCATTTTTCCGCTGTTCTATCTTTAAGATTTTTTCTTCTCAAAATAATCACACATGCTTATGTCTTAACAGTCATTTCTCTTTAGATTATCAGTCATGTCCACTGATTTAAATGATATTTTCTAATTCTGTTTGCTAAATCTAAAGAGAAATGACTGTGAAGAGATAATAAGAATATGTGATGTGAAAGTTTTTGTTTCTCAAATACAACAGTCTCAATTTTGATGTCATGTTCTTCTTCATATAATTAATTCATATTCTGAATTATTTGTTAAGCATACAAGTTGAGTAAGTATGGTGAAAGAATACAACCCTGACACACACCTTTCCTAAATTTAAATAGTTCAGTGTCACCTTGTTTTGTTGGAACAACCGCTTCTTGGTTTAGGTACAGGTTCCTCAACAGCACAATTAAGTGGTCCGAATACTCATTCTATGAAATGTTATCTATAACTTGTCATTTCCTCACAGTCATAAGACTTTGATTAAATAAAATGCAGGTAAATATCTTTCTGGTATTCTCTGCTTTCAGCCAAGATCCATCTGACATCAACAACGATATCCCTTGTTCCATGACCTCTTCTGAATCCGTCCTTAACATCTGGCATCTCCCTGTCAATAAACTATTGTAAATTCAATTAAATTCATCCTTAGAGTCCTATTTTGTTGTTGTTGTTAAGCGCAGTTGAGTTAGTCCGACTCATAGCAACCCTCTATGGGGTTTCTGAGGAGAGGATGGTAAATTTGAACCCTCAAATTTGCAGTTCAAATTGACCTTTAGGTCCAGTGTTTATCCAACAGCACCACCTCAGGACTCCTGGTAAACCCAATATAAAAAATGTGTCAGAAACGCTCAGTAAAATTATATGGGATACCAATCAGTAGATACAAAATTGAACATTTTTATTCTGATGTTGGTTGAGAACTAATACTTTGAATGGCATAAAAAGAAAACATAATCCAAAGCAAGGATAACATTTTCATATGTTTATTTGGGCAAGACTAAGGCAATAAGACTGAAGATAAAAAGGGAACTAAGACAAGAAAGCAAGGAAGAAATGCAATGTACTTTACTGCCAGCTCACATCACAAGATCTCTGAAGAGATCCAGCAGAATACTCAGATGAAATAACCATTTACCACACAGCAATTTTTAAGAATAATTACAAATGATCCCTTGTAAGTAGTATCCTTGAGTGAGAATGAAAGAAAAATGTATCTGCTCAACCTGCTCCCATCTTCTATGGATAAACATTTACCCCACAGGAAGCAACCATGCCTCTCCTTTCATTTTGTGTCATCCAATAGTTAATGACCATGCAGGTAACCCCATAAGGTTTGTGTCAAAACCAGCCTGTGTGTATGTGTGCATGGTGTTAGAATGTTTGTAGATGCATGCATGCATGGAGGTAGTAGTTTGAGCTTATGTAAAGAGAACTTTTATCTACTAGAAATCAGAATTTAAAGAATAATTTGGCTTTAAAAACATTATTACGAAGTTGTTCATGTTTGTATTTGACATTTCTGTTAATTTTATAACAAAGTACAAATAAATTTTATAAGTAAATTCCATGAATACTTATCAAATTGATGAATGTGAATGTACTATGGAGGTACATTAAGAGAAATGGGCTCTAAGACCATTGTTTGTCTTCTATACTTAGGATAAAATTAAATCCTTGAATTTTTAAATGATCAATAAGTGACAAAGTTTTGAGTATAATATGTTTTACTTAGGTATAGAGTCCTGGTGTGGCATTTTGGGATAAGCCCTGTATCGCAAGGTCAGTTTGAACTACAAGGTTAGCAGCTCAAATTCACCAGCTGCTCTTTGGTAGCTATATACAGGGTCACTATGTGTGGAACCAACTTGATGGCACTTAATCATCACCACCACCAGTTCAGTGCTTGGCTGCTAAAAGCCCATCAGTAGCTCCTCTGAAGAAAAGGCCTGGTGATCTGCTTCAAACCATATAAGGCAGTTCTACTTTGTCATATAGGGTCACTACAAGTTGGAATTGATCCAAGGCACATAGCAACAACAACAAAAAACAATGCATTGAACACCTGTGTATTGTGAATACAAGAACTTGCAGAACTGGTGTGCCCAATCCCCAGCTGCAAGGAGTGTTGGCTGCTAGGAACACACAGCTGCTGTCTTGTGTGGAGAGTTGTTTTTGGCATAATGGAACTTTCTTCCCTAGGAGGTTATGTGTTTTTCATCACAAACAATTACCGACTAACATGAAGATGTGAAATGTTGCACTCTTGCTTCAAGCAGAGTGTCTCAGGTATAATTCATTGACTCAGCCTAGAATTGGGACCCCAGCTGAAATCTCATCCTTGCCTGATAAGTTCCCTTCCTTTACCTGCAGAGCTTCTTCCTTTTCTCCTGAGACAGCTCACATCATAAATCAATTGTGTCCAAATCCCTGTTCTGCTTCTTTGAAAAGCAACCTAAGACAATCATTACAATCATTGAAATAACTGATTGATACATCTTTTGAAACAATGATCATCAGATAACAGTTTATAATCATTTCTGGATGCTAAGAAGTGGATTAACTTAAGAGAGTGCTTATGAGACTCCTCTGGACAGAGACAGGGTCTTTGTGTAGTTTTATAGGATAAGCACAGGACTGCCAACTACAATATTGGTGGCTCCAATGTACCAGTTACTCCTCAGAAACTCTACAAGGTTTCTATGAGTCATAACCAACTGGACAACACTTAACACAACTATGTGGATAGAAATAATAGAAGAGGGAGTGAATGACAATTTTAAGTAAACTGCATTGACATAAAGATTGGGTGTATTCTTTCATGATACTTATTCAACTTGTATCCTTAACAAATAATGCAGAATATGAATTATAGGAAAAAGAACATGGTATCAGAATTGAAGGAAGACTCACTAACAACCTACGATATGTAGATGATACAACCTTGCTTACTGAATGTGAAGAGGACTTAAAATACTTGCTTCTGAAGATCAAAGACCACAAACTTCTGTATGGGCTGCACCTCAATGTAAACAAAACAAAACTCCTCACCACTTGACCAATAAACACCATCCATATAAATGGAGAAAAGATTGAAGTTGTCCAAGACTTCAACCATCAACACTCATGGAAGCAGCAGTCAAGAAATAAAATGACATATTGAACTAGGCAAATCTGCTGCACATGACCTCTTTAAAGGATTGAAGAGCAAAGATGTCAGTTTGAGGACTAAGGTGTGCATGTTATTTCCAATAACTTCATACGCATGCAAAAGTTTGGCAGTGGATAAGGAAGACCTTAAGAGAATTGATGCATTTGAGTTATGGTGTTGGAGGAGAATTTTAAAAATACCATGGACTGACAAAAGAACAAACAAATCTGTGTTGATATAAGTCCAGCTAGAAAATCTCCTTGGAAGCCAGGATAGCCAGACTTCATCTCTTACACTTCAGACATACTATCAGGAGGGACCAGTCCCTGGTGAAGGATATCATGTTTGAAAAAGTGGAGTGTCTGTGAAAAATAGGAGGACTCCCAATGAGATGGATTGGCACAGTGGCATCATCAATGAGCTCATGTGTAGCAACGATTGTCAGGTTGATGCAAGACTGAGCAGTGATTCTTTCTGTTGTATATGAGGTCACTATTACTCGGTACCAACTTGACAGCACATAACAACAAGGATGCATTTATTGTTGTTCATGTTTTTAGAAGTATGAAATGTAATGCTTTTTCATGAAGTTACATATGAAGTATTCTTTAGACAACAAATTAAGAAATCAAAGCAATAGTAATTCATCCCCCTTGTAATTTCTCATTCAAATCTCCATTAAAATATTCATACAAAAACTAAAATCTTCAAAACAATGGATTGCAATTGATCATATACCAATTAAGAGAAATTTATTTTAACTTTAATTTCAATGACAATATTGCAAGATTTTAT
This sequence comes from Chrysochloris asiatica, assembly GCF_000296735.1. Lineage (NCBI taxonomy): Eukaryota > Metazoa > Chordata > Mammalia > Afrosoricida > Chrysochloridae > Chrysochloris > Chrysochloris asiatica. The sequence continues at coordinate 7,409,162 of NW_006408586.1, forward strand.
GATATCATCAGTGATTGAAGCATAATTATCCTCATTACCCACTAACATCTTATTTTAACTTTTCAAACAAAAAAGTACAATAGTAATGTGCTTTCCAGACACAAAAACATTACATATTGTCATCTTTTAATCAGAAGATTTAAAAAATTACAGTTACCTCCGTAGCCCCAATTTTCCCTTTACAGTCTATTTCTTTTCCTTCTTTCTCCTCAGAATTCTAGTGTATGTACCATATAAGACTTATACATATGTATTGTGTGTGTCATTTTCATAATAACATATAATTCTATTTTATGGGTATTTTTATGCAATTTGCTTTTTCATTTTCAGATTTTGAAGATTCAAGGTGATAAATATTGAATATCTATTGCATTAATTTCTGCATAACATCTCAGCAAATGTATATAATATCCATTTAATGTTTTTCTCTATTATAAGCAATTATATAGTAAACATATTTATATAGTTCTTCTTTGAAAGAATTACTCAAGATAGATCTTGAAAAGTATTCCTGGGCCTTAATAAAATGTTGTCAAATAGCTTTACAAAGCCAATCTAGATTTTAGGTTGACCCAGGCAAAATTTATTTCATTGATTCACAATATTTAAGTTTTTAAAAATGTGATCTAGTGGTATAAAAGATACTTTAATCTATTACTCTAGCTATTTCAATCAATTCATAAGTTTAATATATCACTTTTGTACATACTGTGCAATTTTATTTTTAATGACTTCATGTAATAAGAACCTAACTACTATGAACACAATTAATTACTGTTCTATTCATTTTAAAGTCTCTTTCTTTAGGACTAAGATGCTTCTGATCCAAGCCATGTTATTTCCAATAACCTCATAAACATGCAAAACTGTGGCAGTGACTAAGGAAGACCTGAGAAGAACTGATTGATTCTTCTAAGAATCAATTTATTGATCCTTAGCATTTATTGATTTAAAACTTATTTTAAAAGCAATAAATATTTTTCTTAGAAATATGGAAAATACCAAAAGTTATATTGAATAATATGTAAGTATAATTATTGCTATTAAATACATAGATTAAATAAAACTGTTTCACCAATTTAAAAGATACTTCTATTGTGTGGATTTCTCTTCTGAACACTGAGTTTTCTTAAGGTTTGTAGAGCATTTGTTGTAACAAGTGACATAAAGCAATGATAAAACAAATTGAACCATTGTCTTGTAACTACTATTATTTAATCCTAAGCACAGCTATTTGAATGCTTATTACATGCCAGATAACACTATGATAAATGTATTACTTACTATGGTAGATTGTTTTTTCTACTGATAGTATAGTATCTTTCTTCCCACATGCCTTTATTTAATACCTGGTTGAACCTTGTGACTTACATCAAGACTTACTGTCTAAATCCCTTCTCTTTGAATGTGGTTTGCCCTATAACAGGTAATTCAAGTTGCTTGAAAGTGATGCATTCTATGTAAGCCATGCTATAAGAATGCTGAGATAATGGCAATGTAAGGGCACCATATAGGATCTCTAGTCAGTAGCACTAGTCACCCACATATCCCAGTCCAAGTGCCAGAGATCATTCTTTTGCACTGTGCCCTTGTAAAAATTCTGATGCAGAGAATCTGTGAACATAATATGGTTGCTTTAACCACCATGTTTTGGAGCAATTTGTTGTACAGCAATAAAAATTAGCCACTTCCTGTTTATCAGTGTTGCACTGTGCTTGCATATTGTTGTGATACTGGAAGTTATGCCAGTGGTATTTCAAATGCCAAGAGAGCCACCCATGTGGACAGGTTTCAAAGAAAGGCATGGCAATTTACTTCTGAGAAATGTTGCCACTGAATGCCTTATGGGTAACAATAGAACACTGTCCAATATTGAACTGGAAGACCAGCACCACAGATTGGGAGGCAATGGAAATAAGACTGGGAAAGAGAAGGATCCTCAAGTAGTTGGTGAGGTTTTTAAGTGCCGGTGAGTCCGTTCCGACCCATAGCAACCCTATGTAGGGTTTCCGTGGGTATTAATAACATAGATGGGAGTTTTCCACCTCAATATAAAGAAAACAAAATTATTGCAACTAGACCAACAAACAAATCATGATAAATGGAGAAACACTGAAGCTATCAAAGAATTCATTTTACTTATATTCACAATCAATGCCTATGGAAGTAGCAGTCAAGAAATAAAAAGATGTATTACCTTGGAAAAACCTGCTGCAAAAGACCTCTTTAAAACCTTAAAATGCAATATAGACACATTTTTGGCTAAGGTGCTCCTAACTCAAACCATGGTCATATGTATGCAAAGGATAGAAAATGAAAAAGGAAAAAAAAGTTATATATTTTAATTATGGTGTTGGCAAAAAATATTTAATATACCATAGGCTTCTAAAAAAAAAAAAAAAAAAAATCAACAAATCTTTCTTGGAGGAAGTATAGTCAGAATGTTCCTTAGAAGCAAGAATGGCGATACTATGTCTCCCTTACTTGGCAAATATTATCAGGAGAGTCCTGGGGAAGAATATAATGTTTGGTAAAGTACTGGTCTAGTGAAAAGGAGGAAAATCTTCAATAAAGAGATTTATATACAGGTTGAAGCAATGGGATCAAACATACCTACTATCATGAAGATGGCTCAGGATTGTACTACATGTTGTTCTATTATACATAGGGTTGCTATGAGTCAGACCAAACTCTACAATAACAAATAACAGTAAAAATTGGAGTGATGTGATAACTTTTAAAAATCTTATCATAATCTTTTACTTAGATGGATCATTCATCTTAGTTAAACAATGAATAAATGATGTTTGTTAATGGTCTTTAGCCAATGTAGATTCTGATTCAGTTTTTTGAGGTGAAAATGCAAATTTTTAGCAGGGGTTGAACTGGAATGAACCAATTCAGAGCCCTAAAAGTAGTGCAGCAGAAAGGACATTAGGGAAAGATCAGAATTCTCTTAACTAATCAACACCTTTCCCTTTCAAGCAATTTGTACCCAATCTACTAGACTACATCTGTGATTAGATAATTCTTGTTGAATTTGATATGTGGGGAAAAAAATAATTACTCTAAACTTGCTCTTAAAGATAAATTATACATTATATTGGAGCCCTGATTTGGTGTTGTAGGATAAGCACTGGACTGCTAACCACAAGGTCAGCAGTTCAAACCCACCAGCCTCCTCATAAATCCTATATAAGTCACTATGAGTTGGGACTGATGTAATAGTAATTAACAACAACAACAACATACATTATATTGCACACTTTTTTCTAATTAGAAAAAAAAGTTATAAAATATTTGCATCAAACCTTTAAAATATTGGTAAATGACATTTAATGATATAAATTGATACTCAATTGATCACTTCCAACATTGGGTGTACTTTTACCCTTTCAATAGTTTGAGCAAAGTCTCTAATTGTTATCTCGAAAAGCTAGACTTACCATGTTATTAAAAGCATAGAGAATTCATTGTGGATAAGAGATTTGCTTTCACTCAGCTGAATCCAAGACATTTTTTCCCCATAAGTTTTCATATCTTAACATGACCAAGCATAACTATTGTAATACTCTGATTCAAATCATTATAAAATTCATGAATTAATGTAGAACCTTTATAGATAATTTTTCCTGTATACATTTCTGTCTTCTCAATCCTATCTCTATCAAAAGGCTAAGATTTTTAAGCATATATTTTAAAGATACAAATCAACAAATGCTGCTTTCCTTGCTTAATACCCCCCAATGACATTTCACTGAATACACAAAAATTCCATGGCCTAGAGGCTTTCATATGTAACGACATCTCATATTTCTTTTTTCTTCACTCATGTTCTAGTTACACTTACCTTTTGTCTGTCATGTACTCTCACTAAGTTCATTCTACCCTAGGACTTTTGCATCTGCTCTACCTAAAGACTTTTGCATCTCTACCTAAAGACTGTGCTCTCGAACATTCAGCTAGATGACTCCTTCTCATCACTCAGATGTCAATTGAAAAATCAGTTACCATATTAGAGAAGTCTTTCTAAATAGCACAATCTAATGTAGCCTTCCTTAGCCACATGCCAGTTAATTCTCTATCGTCTTAGTTTTTAATCACTATGTGATTGGACCATTAATTAATTTAATTATATCTTTATCATCTAATTCTAGGAGGATGTAAGTTTAGTAACAGCAAGATCTTTTCCCAACCTTTCTGAGTAATACATAATCATTAATGACTTAATGATTGAAAATACAAAAAAAGAAAAGGAAGAAGAAACCCTTGATTCTAAGAATCTGTAAACTCCTATATGGTGAAAATTACTGAATTAATGCAAACTTCAGCATGAGCTCTAATAGTGACAATGAAATAATCAAGTGAATATTTACTTATACTAAGAACTAAAACGTGACCCTATATCGGCCTCAAACAATGAGAACATTAAAAGTGTTGCTTGGTCTAAGATCCAGGGATGTTAAATGGTTTGCTTTTCTCTCTGCACTTTCAATTCTAAATAATGAGAAAACTTTTCAACCAAATAAGATTAAAGAAACCATTATTGAACCCACATGTCTATGTATATATATTTAAAAATATGTTTTAAAAGGAAGGACAATGATATTCTCTCTGAACAGCATCCACAAGAAAGAAATAGAACTAAATCTTGAATTGAAAAAAATAGGTGCAACAGTAACACATATCACAATAAATTATTATCTGCTATTGTATTTGCAAAAAAAGATTTCAAGAAGAAGGAAAACACACATAAAATGTATTTTTATTTGCTTTGAATTTAGACATTTTCATATCCTGATTATTCATGTGCTTTTTCATGCCAACCTTTCAGTAACTTTTTAGCATGGTCTTTTGTTTATTTCTAAAGAACTCCTGTTCATGAAAAGTCCTCATTATCCCTGAGTCTGATCTCTCAGCAACAGATGAATCATGTTTGTAAAGTGAAGGAAAACCTCAGGTAGAAGTAGGTTTTCATCCAAAACTTTGTTAAGCAAAGTGATCTAATAAGACATTCAGACATGTGACATAGTAATCTTTGTTATTGACTTTTAGATCTCTACAAAAAAAATTTAGTTTATTAGTTACAGTGGCAACATAACAAATGGCCACAAGTGGTAAAGCAAAAGAAATGTAGTCCCTCAAAATTCTGGATACCAGAGGTCTGAAATTGAGGTGTCTGCAGTCACACTCACTCTGGTGGCTCCTGAGGAATAGCATAAGCTTCCGTTTTGATACGTGTATAAGAGAGCTGCCCACTGTTGGACAAGATTATAGTTCAACCTTAACTTGCTCATATGTCTATGTACTGTTACAGCTGTTTCTGAATTGTAAATGTTAAAGTATGTTTCCTGATTTCTCAAAAATGATTTAATAGCTCCTTTTAAAGTTTTGAGAAGCACAAAAAAAATTAGTCTGTTCCTATAATTATTTGCTTCTCCTGGGAGGAACTTTTTAAAACATGAATACAAAGAATGTATTAAGTAAACTTCCCTATTATCAAATCGGGCAGCTCTGCAAAAAATGATGGAAAATAAAAGTATTCATCTGTCTATTTTATGTCAAAAATTAGATAGTTCTTTTAGACTTTGTGAGTTCTCATTGAAAGAATATATGAAGGTATGAAAATGATTGCTGAGGCTTGAGGGGGGCTTAGAGCTGAACAATTAAAATATGCTTCACACACACTCCCAACAATCAACAACATCAGGGTTAAAAAAGAGAAAGGGCTACATTTTGAATAACAGAAATATATAATTATGATCAAGGTGCTCTAGTAGCATTGTGGTTATGACTCAGGGTGCTAACTTTGAGGTCAGCATTTCAATACTACAGCCATTCCTTGGGAGAAAGATGAGGCTTTCTGCTCCTGGAAAGATTTATAGCCTCAGAAACTCTATACAGGGTCACTATGAGTCAGAACCAACTCCATGGCATATTACCACCACCATGAGTATGATCATATATTCAAAATCCAACAGTCCATGTTGATTGTTATTGTTGAGTTGTTTCTATAGACCTTTGTATAAAATAAAAAATAATTAACTCTTGATAGAATTTTTAATGAAAGAAAAATTAGCTTTAGGTTAAAATTTATTATATATAACATGTAGCCCTATGGCACTACAGACTGGCACTGCTAACTGCAAAGTCAGTGACTCAAAGAAAGATGAGGTTGTCTACCCCATAAAAATGCATAGTCTCAGAAGCTCTATACAGGGTCACTACAAGTTAGCATCTATTTGATGGAAGTGGGTAATATTTGTATAGCATCTATTTTAAAAATTAATATTTCAATTTTTTTCATTGTGTTTTAGGTGAAATTACAGAGCAACTTATTGGGCCATTCAATAGCTCATACTCAAAGTGTTCCATGACATCAGTTGTATGCCCACAGTGTGTCAGCAATTTCCCATTTCCACCATGGTTTCCTCACTTTCTTTTGTCTGGATTTTCTATCACTTCTTGCCTTCTCCTCTTAGCTTTTGGGAAATCTAAGATGACCAATTAACATAGATGACCCTTGATTCTATGGTTCTATCTTCAAGTCCTGGTGTAGCACTATGGGTTAATGTGCCAGACTGCAAAGCTGTTTGAACTGAAAGTTGTCAGTTCGAGCTCACCAACTGCTCCTTGGAAACCCAATACAGGGTTGCTATGGGTTGGAACTGACTCGACGGCACTTAACAACAACATCTTCAAGCCTAGGAACTTCATCCCAAAAGCTATTTGGCTATTTCTGTGCTCTATTGTCTATTAATATGCATGCAGTACTTACAATTATATATGTAGCCTATAACTTCAGGTGTTCTCTTACCAGCATATTTACCATACTTAGCTGCTTACATCCACCACACATTTGTCAGTTTGCCACACTATTGTGACATGCATTTTGTTGTGATGGTGGAAGTTATGCCACTGGTATTAGAAATGCTGGCAGGCTCACACATGGTGGACAGATGTCAGGTGAGCCTCCAGACTAAGACAGACTCAGAAGAAGGAGAAGTGAAAGCCTTCCAAATGTTTACCCACCAAAAGCATGAATAGTAGGGAAACATTGTCAGATAGCACCAGAATATTGAATAATGAACATGATGAATAGCAACAGAATATTGTCAGATATAGTACGAGAATATGATCCCCTCAACTTGAAAGGCACTCAAAATACAACTGAGGAAGTTCTGCTTCCTCAAAGTAGAGCTGACTGCAATGACAGGAATGGAGTAAAGCTTTTCAGGACTTACTTGCTGATGGGGCACAATTCAAAAAGAGAAGAAACAGCTGCAGACATACATTAATAATTAGAATACAGAATGTACAGACTATGAATCTCAGAAAATTGGAAGCTGTTAAGAATAAAATGGAACACATAAACATCTCTATTTTCGGGATTAATGAGCTGAAATGGCCATTTTGAATTTGAAAATCACCACGGTTTTCTCACTTTCATTTGTCTGGATTTTCTATCTCTTCTTGCCTTCTCCTCTTTGCTTTTGGTCTATCTAAAATGGACCAATTAACATAAGATGTGTATTGAAATATAATGCTGTCTGTTACCAGCTAATACTACTATTATTTCAAGTTATGCACCAATCACTAAAACCAGTGAAGATTAAATTAAAGAATTCTACCAATTTCATCAGTCTGAAATTGATAAGCATGCAGTCAAGATTACTGATGATTGGAATGCAAAGATTGGAAACAACAAAGAAAGATTAATAGTTAAAAAAATGGAGACCATGTGATAGAATTTTGCAAACCTAGTAACTTATTCATTGCAAATGCCTTTTTAAAACAACATAAAAGACAATTATACACATGAAATTCATAAGATAAAATGCACAGAAATCAAATTGACAACATTTGTGGAAAGAAAGAGCGTAAAGGCTACAGATCATCAGCCAAAACCAGAGCAGGGACAGATTGTTGAAGTGATCAATTGCTCATATGCACATTCAGGCCAAAGCTGAAGAAAATTAACACAAGTCCATGAAAGCCAAAATATGACCTTGAACATATCCCACCTGAATTTAAAGATCATCTCAAGAATAGATCTCATGCATGAGACACTAATGACCAAAATCAAGAAGAGTTGTGGGACAACATCGAAAGCATCATAAAGAAAGAAGGCAAAAGGTCATTTAGAAAACAAGGGAGAAATAAAAGATCAAAGTGGATTCAGAAATAGATGTCAGAATCTGAAACTTGCTCGCCAGCATAGGGATGCAAAACAAATGGAAGAAATGAGGAGGTAAAAGAGCTGAATAGAAAATCAAAAAGGGCAGTTAGAGAAGACAAAATCAAATATTAAATTGAAATGTGTAACTATCTGAAGTTAGAAAACCAAAAGAGAAGAACACGCTTAGCATTTTTCAAATAGAAAGAACTGAGTAAAAAATTCAACCTCAACTTGCAATACAGAAGGATTCCTTTGGCAAGATATTGAATGATGAAGAAACATCAAAAAAATATTGAAGGAAGACACAAAGTAACTGTACTAAAAATAAATGGTGAATGTTCAACCCTTTCAAGAAGTAGCATATGATCAAGAACCAATGGTACTAAAGGAAGAAGTCCAACTTGCACCAAAGACATTGGCAAAGAGGAAGGTTCCAGGAATTGAGGTAATACAATTGAAATCTTTCAACAAACTGATGTAGCTCTGGAATGGAAGGAGTCACTAATATATGCACAGAAATTTGGAAGACAACTACCTGGACAACTTATTGGAAAAGATCCATATTTGTGCCCATTCCAAAGAGAGGTAACTCAATGGAATGCAGAAATCATTGGACAATATCATAAACATCACGTGCAAGTAAAATGCTGCTAAAGATCATTCAAAATCTGCTACAACAGCACATTGACAGGGAATTTCTAGAGATTCAAGCTGGATTCAGGTGAGGTGGTAGAATGAAGGACATCATTACTGGTGTCACATGGATCTTGGCTGAAAGCAGAGAATATCAGAAAGATGTTTACCTGTGCTTTATTGACTATACAAAGACTTTTGACTGTGTGGATCATAGCAAGCTAAGCAGAACATTGCAAAAAATGAGTATTTCTGAATGCTTAATTATGCTCACAAGGAACCTGTACATAGACCAAAAGGCTATACTTGGAACACAGCAAGGGGATACCTGAAGTGCTTAATATCAGGAAAGATTTGCACAAAATTTGGATTATTTCACCATCTTTATTCAATCTGTATGCTGAGCAAATAATCCAAGAAGCTGGATTATATGAAAAAGAACATGGCATCAGGACTGGAGGAAGTTTCATTAACAACCTATAATTTGCTGATGATACAACCTTGTTGGCTGAAAATGAATAGGACTTAAAATATTGATGAAAACCAAAGACCACAGCCTTTAGTATGAGCTGTACCTGAATGTAAAGAAAACAAAAATTCTCACCTCTGGACCAATTAAAAACATTGTGATCAATGTAAAAAACATTGAAGTTGTCAAAAACTTCATTTTACTTTGATCTACCATTAACACTCATGGAAACAGTAGTAAAGATATCGAATGACGTATTAGTCAAATCTGCTACACAAGTCATAAAGTATCCAAGACCAAAGATGTCAGATTGAGGACTAAATTGGGCCTGACCCATGACATGGTATTTTTAATAGCCTCAGATGTGTGTGAATGATGGACAATGAATATGGAAGACTCTAGAAGAATCGATGCATTTGAGTTATGGTGTCTTGAGAAGAATATTAAAGGTACCATGGACCGCCAGAAGAACAAACAAGTCTATGATGGAAGAACACAACCAGAATGCTCCTTAGAAGTCAAGATGGCAAGACTTCATCTCTCATACTCTGGACATATTATCAGGAGGGATGAGTCCCTGGAGAAGGGCATCATGCTAGATAAAACAGAGGGACAACGAAAATAGTGAGAACTCTAGTGTAGCAGCAATTTTGAGGATGGCAAAGAACCAGGTGGTATTTTGTCCTTTATGCATGGAGTCACTATGCTTTGCAACCAACTCAAAGGCAATCAATAACAACAACAAATTTTAGTTTCATGGCTTTATCTATCATACTTCAGACATGTTATCAAGATGGACTGGTCCCTAGAGAAGTATATCATGCTGGCTAAAGTGGAGGGTCAGCGAAAAGAGGAAGACTCACATTGAGATGAATTGACAGAGTGACAATTGTGAAGCTGGCACAGGACTGAGCAGTGTTTAATGCTATTGTGCATAGGATTGCTATGAGTCAGAAAAACAATAATTTGTGTATCCATTCATAAATGATTGTTTGGCAAAACCATGGTTGCAGGATTTTCTTTGTTATTGTAATTACCATTATCCTTTATTTTTATATTATTCTCAGTGTGTTGTTTTCTTTTGTCATGTTGTGCTGACTTTCTTTATATAGTTTGTTGTCTTGTACTTCGCCATTATTAAGATATGGTTAAAATATACTTTTATAAACTATAAGTATACTTTTACTTATATATATTTGTTTGCTGACTTTTTAATTATTATGGTGGTAGTGGTATGACTTGGTGGTGGTGTGCTATGGAGTTGATTTTCTGACTCATAGCGACCCTGTATAGGATTTCTGAAACTAAATCTTTATGGGAGCAGAAATTCTCATTTTTCTGATTCGTTTGCATTTTCAGGTACAGAATTTTGTTGAAGTAATATGCTTTTACCTTGTTGTTGTTGTTAAGTGCCATCGAGTCCGTTAAGATACAAAGTGACCCTGTGTAGGGTTTCCGAGGAGCCGCTGGTGAGCTTGAACAGTCAACCTTGCAGTTCAAACAGCTTTACAGTCTGTCTCATTAACCCACAGCTCCATACCAGGACTCCACAAAAATCCACTCCATTTTAAATGTTTTTAAGGGTATTTGTTCAGAAAAAAAAGAGCTGTACATTTGGATTCAGGGAAACACTAATCCACATAAGTATGAACTAATGACTCTAACTGATGCTTTGAGTTGTTGTGTTGGAGGAGAATACTGAAAGTGCCATGAGCTGCCAAAAGAACAAACAGATCTATGTTGGAAGAAGTGCAGCCAGAATGCTCCTTGGAGGCCAGGATGGCCAAACTTCGTCTCTCATACTTTGGACATATTGTCAGGAGGGACCAATTGCTGGAGGAAGGATATCATGTATGATAAGGAGGAGGGTCAGAGAAAAAGAGAAAGACCGCCAGCGAGATGGATTGGCCAAGTGGCAGCATCAATGGGCTCAAGCAGGGCAACAATTGTGAGGTTGGCCCAGGATCGGGCAGTGTTTCGTTCTGTTGTGCATAGGGTTACTATGAGTTGGTACCAACTCGATGACACCTAACAACAACAATAACTCTAATTAAAGCGATTCTAACTAAGACAGATATGGTCTAGGGAATGCAGAAATTATGATACAGTTGTTTCATTGCTTAGTCTTCTGTTATGGTTACAAAACAGAGGGGTTAGGTGTAGGGAATTGGCACCTATTGGATAATTAAATATAGAGGTTTACAGTGAATTTATTACAGATGTTTTCAATAATAGTCACATATCCTTCAGGTGCAATCATAGAACATCACTGGTTCATGTTTGAACCATTTTAATCAATTTTCTCAGGAATTTTACAATAACCCTTTTGGTACAAGAAACTAATTTCCAGAAACAGCTTGTTACAACCTAAGCCCTTTTAAGTTGTTTAGGAAACATTAGATAAGGCCAGATCCGACATTTTCAAAACAATTCTCTTTATTGCATCCTTATCACGAACAAATAATTCTTGGGTCCACTTTAGACAAAAACAAAAACACCAGCTGTGTAAGAAGTCTCTCCCTTGAGAGTATATTTCTTTCAAATCGTGGTTTGGCCGTAGAACAGAATTACTTCTGAGTTTTTGTGGCTTCTAGCAGTTTATAGGACCACATAGCAAAGGCCTGTGAAAATTTTTAGTTGATGCAGTTGAATGTGGATAAACAACAGGAAGTTCTAGGCAAGCAGGTAACTAAAAAGACTAGTTTAATTCAGCATGAACTGAGTTAAAGTCAAGCATTTGCTGTTGCTGTTCTTACATGCTGTAGAGTTGGTTCTGACTCAAAGCATCTCTGTATAGGGTTTCTGAAGCGTGACTGGTGAGTTTGAACCACCAACCTTATGATTAACAGTCCAGTCCATATCCCACAGCACCAAAACACTTTAAGAACTTCTTTACGACCTTTATGTATTTCCCATCTGAGGTCTTTTTCTGTCATATGAGGAAATCTTTCTTTCTCCTCAGCTCTTCTTCCTTCTACCTCCAAATGCTTTATTTTCACATTATAAACTATAAAGCCAAATAATAATTTCATTATCTATTATATATGTTATTGAATCAGTGTATAGATTGAATTACAAATTCCTTTGTATTCCTCTAGTAAAAGGAAAATGTCATTTTATGTTGTTGTTTTTAATCTTCGACACTCTGCTTTCTCTTCGTGGAGTCTTTATAGTTATGATTGGATAGTATTTTTCTTTCATAGCTTGTCTTATTTTGTTTCACAGTCTCAAAGTATTTTTAAATTGCTAAAAAATCCTCTAATAACATTACTTCTTAAAATAAATTCCTTGGAGTAACTGCATTAAAATCATTTTGGAATATTTAATGTGAAGATCCCTGAGTCCAGTATCATATCTCATGAATAGAAATCTCCACTGTAGAGCCAATGAACTGTCACTGAAATGTGTGTTCTTGATGATTCGTAAGTATATATTCCTAGGAGTTATGTAGTCACTTAAACAAATTATGAATTTTACCAATTTCTAAATACTAAAGTAGATGCAGTAATAATTCCTATTTCATAGGGTTGATAAAAGGAGTCAGCAATTGAATAATGTTTGCAAGATTTAAAAAGTTCCTGACACAGAATCATAAACTTATAGATAGAAGTATTATGTTTTTTACCCTCAAGAGTCATACATATACACACATACCAACACATAACTCCTGATGGTGTGGTGCTGCAGGATAAGCACTGGACTGCTAATCACAAGGTTGGTGGTTCAAACCCACCAGCTGCTACTTGGAAACCTGTACAGGTCACTGTGGGTTGAAACCAACTTGATGGTACTAAACAACAACAACAAGAAAAGATAAATCTCCTCTGTTGATTTTATGTGTGAGTGTCAAAGCCTCGTGAAAGCTCATTTAAACGTTTTTTTTTCCTCCAAAACATTAATTTAACTTAATACTAAAGAAGATAAGCCATGTTCACCGTTCTGAATTCCTCATACAGGAAGCATTGACCTAGTAATGCTTTCATAATCTAGCTCACAGATACCTCTCCAGATCTATCTCATGTCAAACACCAGAGTTGACCTGTTTGACCAGTTGAACTGTTTGCAAACACCATATATGCTATATTCTTGCATCTTCATACCATGGCATCATCTATAATGTCTGTTTCCAATTTCCAAATAAAACTCTTGCTGACTCATTCTTCAAATTCAGTTCAACAGTCACCTGCCTACTGCTGAAAATGACTATACCCTAAAACTTTTTCCTCTGCATGCATATCATTTTACCCACAACCTCTTTTTAACACATATTATGAGCAAATGCTCATTTACTTACATGTTAGTCTCCCTCTTTTACAGTGAAATCTTTTAATGTTAGAAATGTTGTCTGACATTTGCTTTATCAATGTTTATTGAATCAAAATAATACAGAATATGAAAAGAAGAATCTTATATGTTTGCTAAAAATTATTTTGAAAAGAACTTTTTTAAATATGATATTTTAAAGTCTGGATTTCAGTTTTTAAAGCTGCCAAGCTTACAGGTTACTCCTACAGATGTCAGAATTTAGCTGTGTCTAAAAAAATGATTGTGAGATTGGATGCATAAGAGTAGGAAAGTGAGAACACAGTGGTGTAGCTGTATAAGAAATTGGGAAGTATACCATGAAAACCAAAAAAAAAAATGTATAAGCAAATTGCCATCAAGTCTGACCCTGTATATTTCAGAGGAGAGCCACTCTCCTTAAGGTTTTCAAGGCTGTGACCTATTCAGAAGCAGATCACAAGGACTTTCTTCCAAATTTCCTCAGGATGATGTCAAACTGTCAAATAACTGAGGGCATAACCATCTGAGCCATCCAGGGACTCTAATATACCCTGAAATCATCACAAATACCTTTACACACAATTCCATAGCTTTTTTTGTTCCCAACTGAAAGCATAGTCATGTACTCCATTTTCTTGATTAAGGAATTAAACTTGTTAAAACAAATAGTTTATTTAGTAAAGAAATTAACTAATATGTGTTCATATGTGGTATGTATTAGACAATCTGTCTCTCAATGAACATATTTCTGTTGCTTTAATTAGGCAGGAAGCATGTTCTGAGTTATGAATAGCACCTCATCAACCATGCATTTCGTCTGCCATTCATCCATTATTTTTTGGTGACAGCACAATATTGACGTACAGTAATTACATGCTGGTAATTTATTTTTAATATCTTTCAGCTGGTTTAGCTGGAATTTTAGAATAGATAATAACAGCACTGAATCTTACAACAATGTGATTTTCCCCTTTATTAAATACAAAATGACTACCTTTGTGAAATAAAGATGTAGCAAAAAAGAATTTTCTAAGAGACTTTATTTAACTTATTAGAAAAAAAGACCTTTAGCAATTCATTAGTTTTGAGCATTAAATCTGTCATCTAACAATTTTATATATAAATATCTCATTATTTCACCCTTCTCAGTATCAAAGAGCCCTTGTAGCACTGTGGGCTAAGTATGGGGCTGCTAACCACAGATTAGTGGTTCAAATCCACCAGCCGCTCCACAGGAGAAAGATGAAGTTGTCTACTCCCATATGGAGTCATTTGTGGTGCTGTAGCTTATGAACTGAACTGCTAGCCACAAGATAAGTGATCAAACCATTAGCTGCTCCTCAGACACCCTTACAGGGTCACTAGGAGTCAGATGCAATTCAAGGAAAATTAACAAACAAAAAACAACTACCCATAAAGTTTTGGACATTTTAAGAGGATGCACTGACCTATATAGGGTTTCTATGAGTTGGAATGGACTTGATGGCAGAAGGGTTTGGGTTTTTGAGTAGAGTATCATTTTAATTCAGGATAAAAATGAGGCTTTCTGCTCCAGCAAAAGTTTTAAAGCCTCTGAAACCCTATACACAGGGTTATTATAAGTTGAAATTGACTTCACTGCACTTAACAACAGAGTAATTTAAATTCATTCTTTAGGTAAATAAAGTTTTCAATAAAAGTTTATTTTCTAGAAAACTGAAATCAACTAATTTTAATTTTCACAGATCTTTTATTTTAACTATTTGGTTTTCATTCAAATATATACTTATGAGGAAGAAAAGTGAACATCTTAGGTTAAATTATTAAATGTACTTGTGAGAGGCATCCAAGTGTGGTGTTATCTATGGAGAGTTTTAATAGAAATGAAACATAGTAAATCAGAAGTCTATGTATGGATCAGTAAAGTATATGAAAACAAGAGAAGTTATGAAGGTATCCCAATAATTCTGTGGCAACATAATGAACTAAGTCATAGATAACTAGAGGCTGACTGAGATAAGAAAAGCCCCGGCAACATTTTGCATATAACCCTCTTAACTAATTTATATTCTCTTGACATCCTGGTGTCCAGACCATATTGAAAATTCTCTGCTAATGTCTCCATACCAATTTCTCTGATATCTTCATTAAGATATCAAGAGGCATCTTAAATTACACAAATACATGCAAACTAATTAGTCTCCTCTTCTGTTGTCCCCATGTCAATGACAACTCCATCCATCCAACAAATTGAACCAAGAAAAAAGGTGCCCTCTTGAATATCTCTTTTTTCACCAATCATCAAGTCTTCTCAATTCTATTCCCTAATCAAGCTTTCTAGTCTGCTTGTTTATCTGTATTCTTAGCATCACCACCTTCACCCAAACATCAATTTTCTCTCCTGTATAACACTCCAATTGTTTTCTAGAAGACATGAACCAGATTACAAAAATGTTATGTTTAGTCTGATTATTTTATTCCTCCTTAATAGTAATTAACTTCAGTGATGTTCCTTTGCTCTTAATATAGTTCTAAAATCGCACTAGCACTCATGAGATACTGATGGAACACTGAGCTCTTATACCCTATCCATTGTCTTTCTTTCGCTATCTTGAATAAGAGCAAGCTTTAAGACATTTCCAAAATAAGTATTCTGTCACTCTCTTAATCTCTATAAGGTCTATGATAGTCTTTCACGTGTCAGTTTCTATAGTAGTTCTTCAGGAAGATCTTGCCTAAGTATTCCAAGGTAAATGTGTTGCTGTTAGGTGTTGTCCAGTGGATTCTGATTCATAGTGACCTTATGCACAACAGAATAAAACACTGCCCGGTCCTGCACTATCCTCACAATTTTTGTTGAGCTTGAGCCCATTATTTTATCGTTTCCCCTCTTTTAATCAGCAGTGCTTCTCTTGCCTGTGAGCCCATAAATTCACATGTTTAATGGACTAAGCTATAAGTGAGTTTCTCTCACAGCAAAGCCAGAATTCAGTAGAAGGTCTGTAGGAAGTCCTAAGGCAGTTTCTTAACTAGCACATATTTTACTTTGTAATTGTAAGCATGTCAATTAGATTAAGAACTGGCTTCATGTATATGGATTAATCTAATATACTGATAAATTAACAGAGCAAGAAGCTTTCTCCATGATAGAAATACTTATACATTATTTAGTCTAAGAAAAATTAGAACGTTTGCATAACAGAGCAAAGTTTTTGTAGGTAGACATAAACTACAATATGAAAACTGTGAAAAAATTTATGCATTAAAAAATTTATAGTGCATTTATATATAATGGTGCTGGAGGATAATACACTAGACTGCAAGGTCAGTTTGAACTGCAAAGAGTTCAAATCCTCCAGTTGCTCCTCAGAAACCCTGAACGGTGTCATTATGAGATAGCACTGACTTGACTACACTAACAACAATAGTTAAAACTTACATTTTAAAAACTTCATAACATGACATACTGTTGCTTCTGTTGCAATTCTGTATTTTAAAGTTACAAATATATATAAGCATAACTGTGTGAGCAGAGAAATAGAAATGAAATTTCCATTTAAAATTCTGTATTTTAACATTTCTAAGGAAGAGTAAACATAAAAAGAGAAGTAAATTATATACAGTAATTTGTGCAGATAATTGGTATGAAATGGAAAGAAAATATAGAATATTGATGAGAAACAGAAAAGAAGATGCAAGAGGGAAAGAAAAAGAAGGGAGATACACATAAATGAAAGAAAAAGAACATCACTTGAGGGCTAATTCTAACTTTTGATGAACATGTCAGTTTTATATATTTTTAATTTTTTGTTTGTTTTGTTGGCTTTCTAAATATACTTGAATTAGAGTATGGTTTCTAACTCCTTCAAAAGAAAGACACATGATTAAAACATCTCAAATAATATTTTTAATCAGCAAACTTTTATTGAATTGCTAATGTGGCACTGTCAAATGATAATCAAAGCCTATATTCATTAAAGTATAAAGAATACAAAGATTTAAAAGTCATGATCTATGCTTTCATAGAGTCCTACCTCTGATAGCATAGTGGTTATGAATCGGGCTGCAAACCTTAAGGTTAGCAGTTCAAAACTACCACAGCTCCGTGGGAAAAAGATGAGGCTTTCTGCTCCCATAAAGATTTACAGCCTTGGAAACCCTGTACAGGGTCGCTGTGGGTCAGAAACCGACTCCACAGCACTTAACAACAACGACAATGGCACAGTGATTAAGTGCTCCAATGTTAAACAAAAGATTGGTGGTCCAAAGCCACTAGCCACTCCACAAGAGAAAAATGTGGCAGTCTGCTTCCATTTATAGATTCAGAAATCCTATGGGTCAGTTCTATTCTGTCTCATAGGATGAGTCAGAATTTACTCCACTGAAACAAGTTTGGAGTTTTTTGTTTGCTTATGTTGTGATAAATATCTTGTCTGGGTTTTTTTGTTGTTGTTGTTTTCCTTTTTTTCCTGGCTTCCCTTTACCGTTTTCAGCAAAACTATATCACCTTTATTTATTTATTTATTTATTTATTTATTTATTTATTTATTTATTTATTTATTTATTTAGGGGGAGAGTGGTGGTGGTGAAAGGGCCTCACATGGAAACGGCAGTAGTTAAATAATCCTGGATTCATGTAATAATTTTTATTATGGACCTAGTATATGTCCTGGAAAGCCCCTCGATGATTTACATAGTTTGTGCTCAACTGCTAACATACAGGTTGGTAGTTGGAACCCACCCAGTTGTACCACGGAAGAAAAGAACGGTAGTTCAGCTTGAGTTAAAGATTACAGTCATAAACACTACAAAGCAGGGCTACTCTGTAACATATGGGGTCACCAGGAGACAAAATTGAAATTTATGACAACTGACATATGCTGTCCAGGCCTCATGGATAAGATAGTGATCCAAGCTTAGTCACTGTTAAAATTAAGCTTATATTTTGAACACTTGCATGGTTTCTGTTGTAGCCCATCTTATGGCTGTCAGAGCAGGAATTTCACATCTCCACAGTTACAGGGAGAAGCCAATGGCTTAGGCATTATCATGGAATATGAGCCCTGGAAAATAATGTTTCAAAGCTCATCAATGATGCTTTTTTGTTTTTCAGAAATTTTATCTCTGTGCATACTTGTTGTTGTTGTTGTTAACTACCGTGGAGTCGGTTCTGACTCATAGTGACCCTGCACAGGGTTTCCGAGGCTGTAAATTTTTACGGAAACAGAATGCCTCATCTTTCTCCCACAGAAAAGCTGGTAGTTTCGAACTGCTAACGGAACTGCTGACCGTGAGATTAGCAGCCTGATTCATAACCACTACACTACCAGAGCTCCTTATTGTTGTTGTTGTTAAGTGCCGTTGAGTTGATGCCTACCCATAGCGATCCTGTATAGGGATTCCAAGGAGCAGCTGGTGAGCTTGAACCACCGACCTTGCAGTTCAAACGACTTGCAGTCTGACACACTAGCCCACAGTGCCACACCAGGACTTCTCCAGAGCTCCTTAGGTGCATATAATTATCATTGCTATTTCTCTAGTTCATTTATCTGTTTTTCTGAAAATTTAATATATACTACCCTATCCAGTATATTGATTATATCAGATATTATATGTTTATCATTAGGCATTCCATTTGGCTTTTCAATATTTTCAACTTCTCTCCTATTATTTATGCCTTCTTTTAGACTGTTCATTATAACATATGTAATAGTTGTTTTAATAATATTGACTACTTATTCACTTATCCTTGTCATTTCTAAATCTGTTTGATTTTTCCTTCCTGGTTTGGAAAGCCTTTTTTTTCTCTTTCTTTTCATGCCTAGTAATTTTTTATTGGATATTGAGCACTTTAAATGTTATGTTTTTTAGCACTGTAGGATCAGCACTGAACTGTAAACCACAAAGTCAGCAGTTCAAACTCACCCACTGCTCCTCAGAAAAGCTATACAGGGATCGACTCAATGGCACTCAACAACAAGCAGTATTGAGGTTTGTTCTGGCACACAATTTTATGATTTTGAGGCTTGCTTTTATACTTCATTAAGGGTATGTCCTGAATGTTGTTATTGCTAAATGCCATCGAGCTGATTTCAACCCTGTAGAGGATTTCCAAGGAGCAGCTCGTGGGTTTGAATTGATAGCCTTGCAATGAACAGTCAAGTGCTTATCCTACAGCACCACACCAAGAGTGCTTGCTGTGAGTCTGGAATCCTGGTATGGTACTGCAGGATAGTGCTCTCGATTGAAAGGTTGGTTTGAACAGCAAGGTTGCCAACTGAAACTCACCAGCCACTCTTTGGAAATTCTATACAGGGTCACTGTGTCAGAATTGTCTCAAAGGCATTTAACAACATTAACAATGTGAGTCTTGAAGAATACTACTTAAAAACTAATGTGTTGTGAAATACCTTCACTCTGAGTGATAGGAACACAACCTATTCCCAGCACTATATGAAACCTGAAAATTTTCAACCTGCTGCTTACTAATGGTTATTTCCCATACGTTTGATAGATTTTTTTTTTTTTTTTTTACTTACACCATGTGCAAATTTAGTCAAACAAAAAGTCAAGGAGGGCCCCAGCCATTGTGCCACTCAGCAACCTCCCTGTCAAGCCCTCTGGCTTCCCGGTGAGCGCTCCCCCCACCCCAGGCCATTTCCCCTGAGGAAAAGGAATCACATTGTATGTCTACTATTCAGAACCTCCACTCTTTCGACTCCTTTGCTAATGCAAGTATGGGTGGTGACCTGCTTCCTGCTGGGACTGAGGATTATATCCATGTAAGAATTCAACAGAGAAATGGCAGGAAGACCCTTACTACTGTCCAAGGGATCGCTGATGATTACGATAAAAAGAAAGTAGTGAAGGAGTTTATGAAGAAATTTTCCTGCAATGGTACTGTAATTGAGCATCCAGAATGTGGAGAAGTAATTCAACCACAGGGTGAACGGCCCAAGAATTTATGCCAGTGCCTTGTACAGATTGGACAGGCTAAGGTTGATCAGCTGAAGGTTCATGGGGCAACTTACCAACAGCTGCCCAATACCATGGGAGCTAACAACTACTCAACCTTCCCCTTTCAATTCTAAATGTTATGTAATGCATTTCAACTATTATTTAAATAAAACTTGTTTTCAGGGCAAAAAAAAAGTCAAGGAGTAGGGCCCCTCTTCACTTCTCCAGAACATGTTCCTTCTCTCTCTCTGACATCCTCTTCTTTGGTACTCTGTCCAAAGAAGATTCTCTAAACTCTGAACTTTTTTTCCCTAACTCAGTGGCCCTAGGGGTTTCTGTTCACATCCCATCACTTTTCTGCAACCTAAAACTTGTGTCCAGCTGTGACGTGGGCATTGTAGGATTCACTTCATTTGCTTTCCTTCATTCAGGAATTATAGCTGTGCACTGCCTGTTACACAATGTCTGGAAACTACTATTGTAGGTATTTTGTCCACTTTCCTAGTTGATGTATCTGAGAGGCCATTCCAGTAGTAGTTAATCCTTCATAAGGAGAAGGCAAAAGGTCTTTTAAAAAAAACTAAACAACTCAACATTTTATACTTTTATGAAGACCACACTGTTTGTTGAACTCCCAACACTTAGGATAATGAAACAATTGTTATAAAATTCTAGTTAAATCATCATGTTCTCAGAGAGACTGTCCCTAAGGGCACAAAGTGATCTATCTTAGAGTCTCCTGATAATTACTATTGTAGCACTCATTGAATTTGCACAGTTTTAAAATGCCAGTGTCAACTAGAATATAAACTCCATGAGGTCAGAGACTTGTACCTCTTATAATATCCACACTAAATATGTTGCTGTTGTAATGAACTAGATATCTATGAAAATTTTTTGGAGAAAAAACATATGTTTGAGAGTAACATTCTCTAATTGTTTTTCAATTTGTGAGTCTTCAGGATTTTTTGCATATGTTTCTAAAAGCAGCTTTTTATGACAGTATCTAAGCCACACATTGCCATATTGGCTTCATTTTTATTCCTTATAATGACTCAAGTGTTATCACTTATTTGCAAATGGATTATAAATCTCTGGTTTCCGCCTTTTGACCATAGACTGCATAGATCTCTACTCTTATGCAGGTGCGCACTTAATTTATCCCTGGTTACTTAGTGGGTTAAACATTGGACTGTTAGCCATAAGATCAGAAGTTTGAATCTATCAGTTGCTCTTTGGAAAAAGTGAGGCTGTCTACTTCCAAAAAGATTTAGTCTCAGAAACCCTAGGTAGCTGTTCTACTCTGTCCTTTGATTGAAATAGACACAATAGGCATGCTCTGGGATATGAAGCTTAAGGCAGCTACTGGTGACAGAGGGAAACACTAACACTGGCTTTTGTCAGCATATGAGTCCCACATTCACGTTATATACCACCTTGTAGGATCTTTCTGTGGATACACTGCACATTTCTGCAGCATTTCTAACTCAATACTCATTTTTTTGCCCTTTTTCCCAAGTCTATTTTTATATGCTTATTAATGTTCATTGCCATGCATTCAAATTTAATTTTATTTATATATGGAAGTTCATTGTTAATGGTATCTTAGAACACATGTGAATTCTATCTCTGGAAAAGAAATAAATCACAAAAATGTATACAGTATATTAATATTAATCACAAAAATGTATACAGTATATTAATATTCATAATAATATTTAATATTATCATATTCAAAGTAGTTTCAAAGTTCTTGGTGAGTAAAAGACACATTGTTTCTCTTCTACTTTAACACCAGAATTATTTTTTGTTGTGCTCCATTAACATGAGCGTAAAAATTTGAATATCTCCTTTTTAGATTTTATCTTTGTTGTTGTTAAGTGTTGTCCAGTTAGTTCCCACTCATAGCGAACTTGTATAGAGTTTTCGAGGAGCGGCTCATGAATTTAAACTGCCAATCTTGCAGTTCAAATTGACCTTGCAGTCCAGCGTATGACCCTGAAGTGCCACACCAGGACTTTTATAATATTTTAGATTTTATACTTGCCTATTATTGATGGATATTTCTTGAATGATGTAAACAGCACAATGAGCTGCTAACAGACAGGTGGAGATTTGAGTCTACCCAGAGGCACCTCAGAAGAAAGACCTGGAGATCTACTGCTGAAAAATCAGCCATTGAAAACCATATGGAGTATAGTTCTATTCTGACATATATATTGCACCCAACTGGAATCAACCGGACAGCAACTTTTTTCATTGATATTTGTAGGTCACCACAGTTTAATTTCTCTTTTTCACTTCCACATTTATTTTATCCATCAACAAAAAGAGCAATGATTTGTAGAGAAACAAATACCTGGTTCACAAGAAAGGACATCCTACAATTTTTTTAAAAAATTATCCTTTTAGGATAACCTACTTCCTGATGTGGCACTGTGGACAAAGACATTTGAACCGCAAGGTTGGTGGTTCAAGCTCACCAGCTGCTCCTTAGAAACCCTATACAGGGTCACTATGGGTCAGAATCAACTCGACGGCACTTGACAAAAACAACAACTTGCCATCAAGTCAATTCTGACTCATAGTGACCCTATGTTGGATTTTCAAGTCTGTAAATCTTTATAGGAGTAGACAACTTTATCTTTCTCCTGAGGACCAGCTGGGGGATTTGCATGGCTGACCTTGTGATTAGCAGTGTAGTGTATATTTTACAGTGCCGCCATGGGTCCTATCCTTTTAGGATAGTACTCATGAAAAACAAAAGATATCAGTACTTTCTTGGTATTAATTTTACTGTTTACTGTTTCCTTGTTTGAAAATGAGAGTAAAATAGCTCTTCTTCTTATCTCAGGAGGTTGTTATGAATGTAAAATTAAATGTTAACTTCAATTGATGATAAAGAATGGTATTGTTGTTGCTATTGTAATTTAGAGATTAATTTTTCAAATATATATGAGATTTAACAGTAATTTGTTCCTATTGTTATTTGTATGGAACATATTACCTCCTTGTCAGATATTTTAAAATGTGCACAGTACTACATCTTACTTTGACAATTAATATCATCTAAGTAAGTTGTAACACTATTCAAAATAATTCCTCCGAAGAATTTTGCCAAAACTTTTTATTGTTTATATTCTTTATATAAATTGGAGTCTCTGTCCCTTTGTCTTCTATAGTTTTATTTTAGCTTGTATGTGGGCTAGAAGATAATGCATTAAAAAAGTCTTCAACTTCTTTGGTAAAGTATTGACTCACTAGTCATAACAAAACTTAATCACAAAATAAGATCCAACTGCCTTATAGATGAAAAATAACTCATCTTTTAATACGAAATTTTCGAGTATTATAAGTTATATTGATTATTAAATTGTTTTTTTTTTCAAAATACCATTATATAGATTTTTGTTATATTGTTCAATTTTGTTAACACTTTTCAAGAGAATAATTAGAAATATTTCTCTTGCATAAACACTGTTATCTCTGTGACTACTCTCTCTGAAACAGACTTATTTATATTTGGAAAATTCTTCTTCTGAGTTCCTCTATATTTTAGACAATTAATGGTATCTTTTTGTCTCGTTAGTTAGGAAAGAAACTTTATTGCACAATAACTGACATCAGACGGAGTTGTGGAATGACATCAAGGGCATCATACTTGAAGAAAGCATAGCATCATTAAAAAGACAGAAGGGAAAACAAGGAAAGACTAAAATGGATACCAGAAGAGACTCTGAAACATACTTTTGAATGTGGTGGTTGTGATTGTGTGCTGCCAAGTCACTTCTGACTTTTAATAACCCTGTATAAAGGAGTCCTGTTGTGGGTTAATGTGCCAGACAGCAAACCTGTTTGAACTACAAGGTCGATGGCTCACATTCACCAACTGCTCCTGGGAAATCCTATACAGGGTCACTATGGGTCGGAACCAAATCGATGGCACATAAAAAAAAAAAAAAAAACAATAGGGTTTCTGAGGCTGTAAATCTTTATGAAAACAGAAAGCCTCATCTTTCTTCTGATCTGCCGCTGGAAGTTTTGAACTACTGACCTTGTGGTTAGCAGTGATTAATGTGCACCTGACCCAAGCCGTGGTATTTTCAACCACCTCAGGTGCATGTGAAAGCTGGACTATGGATAAAGAAGACCAGAAAAGAACAGATGCATTTGAACTACGGTGTTTGTAAAGAATATTGATTATACCATGGACTGTCAGAAGAATGAACAAATTCATTTTGGAAGAAATACAGTCAGATTGTTCCTTAGAACTCAGGACAGTTGACTTTCTGTCATATTAGACTTTCTCAACATCTTCTCAGAAGGGACTAGTCACTGAAGAAAGACATCAAGCTTGGTAAATAGAGGGTCAAGAAAAAAAAAGAGGACTCTTAACACGATGAACTGACACAGTGGCTACACCAAGTAGATGACACCTACCAACATCTATGATGAAATCTAAAATTCAAAATGAAATAGCTTAAAGTTATTTTTTCATAAAAGAGCAATAGAAATTCAGAATCAATCCCAACGTCCCAACTGCAAAAGAAAATATTGTATCTAAACAATTAAAAACTATTCGTGTAAAACAAAGTTTGGAAAGACAAGATAGAGGATTCATGATTTAATTCTTTATCGTGTGAAAGAATGATTCTTTGCCTTTATTAACGACACAGGAAGAAAGCAAGAAGACATTTGAAATTATTTCATGTTTCAGAACTTTTTACACTGGTATTTTTAATTTCTTAGACTATTTCTTTCATAGTTGGAATGCAGGAATTGTTTCAACATTTTTATTGCACTTTAAAAAATAATTTTATAATGTTTTGTTTTGAATTTTATATTTCATCAAAGAAAATTTAAACAATTATGTTGTTGCTGTTGTTAAGTGCCGTCGAGTCCATTCTGCCCCATAGTGACCCTGAAAAGGGTTTCCAAGGCTATAAATCTTTACGGGAGCAGAAAGTCTCATCTTTCTCCCGCGGAGCAGCTGGTAGTTTCGAACTGCTGACCTCATGGTTAGCAGCCCGATTCATAACCACTATACTACCAGAGCTCTGTTGTTGTTGTCAGGTGCCATCTAGTTGGAACCAACTCATAGCGAAACCATGCACAGCAGAACGAAACAATGTCCGATCCTGGGCCAAGCCCACAACCACTGCCACACTTGAGTCCATCAATGATGCCACCTGGCTGATCCATCTCGTTGGGGGTCTTCCTCTTTTTCTCTGGCCCTCCATCTTAACCAGCATGACATCCTTCTCCAGTGACAGTTTTCTCCTGACAATATGTCCAAAGTATGAGAGACGAACTTTGGCCATCCTGGCCTCCAAGGAGCACTCTGGCTGTACTTTTTCCAAAATAGATCTATTGGTTCTTTTGGCAGTCCATGGCACTTTTAGTATTCTCCTCCAACACCACAACTCAAAGCCATCAATTCTACTGTCTTCCTT
>NW_006408586.1:7437570-7439464 GCF_000296735.1 Chrysochloris asiatica
GAGCTTAACTCTGTTCACATCATCGTGGTCAACTCTACTTTGAGGAGGCATTTTTTACCCCAGTCGCATTCTGAGTGCCTTCCTACCTTCCAGTCCTGTATCTGACAATGATTCTCTGCTATTCAAAGAGTTTTCAGTGACTAGCGATTCAGAAGTAGTTTTTCACTCTTTCTTCCTTGTCTGTCTTTGTCTGGAAGCTCATCTGAAACCTGTCCACCAAGGGTGACCCTGCCAGTTATTTAAAATACTGGTGGCATAGCCCTCAGAATCAAAGCAACTCAAGCCACCATAGCACGACAGACAAGTGGTGGCCTTTTGGTTTTATGTTGATATTGTCGCTTTAAATTTCTATGTCAATCCTGATACAATCAAGATACAATCAAGATGTTCTCTCCTGAAACTATCAATCCTAATACAATCAAGATGTTCTCTCCCAAGATGGTGGCACCTGGAACAGCTGAGTGTCTTGATCCAGAATACAATGGATTACTGGGTTCCCTTCAAATTCCCCAGCTGTAAACCCTCCAATCCTCCAAACATAGCTTTATATTTGTTTCAGAGTTCCAACACTATCTCGTGAGCCCTCTTGGCCTGGTGTTCCGTGTTGTTGTTGACCGAGCTCTGACGGAATTTAGGATTTAATTTTCGGCTTATTTCCTTTTGTTGTCTGCTTGTCCTGCCCCACAATCCTGAAAAAAGGCCTGAATGGGGATTGTGGGGCAGGACAAGCAGACCAGAGCTCTAGAGTAAATTAAATAGCATAGTTATAGGTAGCTGCCAGAGGTTCAAGCCAGATTCAGATGAGGACATGGAGCAAGGGATATCATCGCTGACTTTAGATTTTCATGACAGAAAGCAGATTATGAGAAAAATCCTTCCCTGTGCTATATTAACTATGCAAAAGCCTTTAACTGTGTATATCATGACAAGCTATGGATGACACTGCAGAGAATGAGTATTCCAGAGAACTTAATTTTGTTTATAAGGACTCTGTACCTAGACCAAAAGGCAATTGTTCAAACAGAACAAGGGGACACTGGACGGTTTAAAATCAAGCAAGGTGTTTGCCAGGGTTACATTCTTTCTCCATACTCATTCAATTTCTTACTGAGCAAATAACCCTAGAAACTGGATTACAAGAAGAAGAAGGTGGAGGCAGGACTGGAGAAGACTCATAAACAACCTGCACTGTGTAGATGATACAACCTAGCTTGATCAAAACAAAAAAGTCTTGAAATACTGATGTAAGATCAAAGACCACAGGCTTAAATAAGAGTTATATATCTTAATGAAAAGAAAACAAAAATTATCACCACTGGACCAATAAAAAATATGATAAATAAAGAAAAGATTGATGTTGTCAAGGACTTCAATTTGCTTGGATCCACTCTCAAAACTCATGGAAACAGCAGTTAAGAAATCAAATGACATATTGCATTACTCAGATATGCTACACAAGCCCTCTTTAAAATGTCCAAGAGCAAAAAGTTTCAGTTTGAAGACTAACGTGCATTTGATCCAATAGTTTCGTATGCATGTGAAAGTTTGGCAATGAATAAGGAAGACCATAGAAAAATTGATGCATTTGACTTGGTGCTGGAGAAGAATATTAAAAGTACCATAGACTACCAGAAGAACTAACAAATCTGTGTTGGAAGAAATACAGTCAGAATGCTCCTTAGAAGCCAGGATGGCAAAACTGTCACTCAGACTTCAGACATATTATCAGGAAGGAAACAAAGGATGAGCTCCAATGAGATGGACGGACACAGAGGCACCAGTAATGAGCTCAAACTTCACAATTATGAGAATGCAGCAAGACCAGGCAGTGTTTTGTTTTGTTGTGCATTGTTGTTGTTGTTAGGTGCCATCGAGTCAGTACTGACTCATAGTG
>NW_006408586.1:7440579-7455526 GCF_000296735.1 Chrysochloris asiatica
GCATCAGGATTGGAGGAAGACTCATTAACAACCTGTGATATGCAGATGATACAACTTTGCTTGCTGAAAGTGAAGAGGACTTAAAACATTTACTGTTGTACATAGGTCACTATAAGTCAGAACTGAATTGACAGTACCTAACAGCAATAATGAATTTTTGTGTATAGTAAGAGAATGTCCATTTCATCCACACTGGTACTCAGTTGTTAAACCATCATTTATTGATATGAATTTTCTTTCCCCATTGAATTGCTTTGACATCTTTATTAATAATCAATTGGCCATATAATTGTGGTTCTACTTATGTGTACTGTATTCTAACCCTCCATCAGTTTGTTATATTATGTCAACACTATACTGGTTTGATTACTCAATGTATTACTGAAGGGTATGTTATCTCTTTGGCATTTCTAAATGAATTTTAGAATAAGCTTATCAACTTCCATATTTATGCTCTGGATATATGTTGGAAGTTACATTAAATTAGCAGATTAATGTGGAGGAACTGATTTCTTACAAATATTGAGACTTGCACAACTTGAAAATGACATTTATTTACATTTTTAATTCCTATTTATTTTGTACTCTTTATTTTAGAAGTATTACACAATTTATGTTACATTTACTCTCTAGTATTTTGTTGATTAAGGAGTTCTGGTTGTGTAGTGGTTATGAGTCGGGCTGCCAACCTCAAAGTCAGCAGTTTGAAACTACCAGCCATTCCACGGGAGAAAGATGAGGCGTTCTGCTCCCGTAAAGGTTTAAAGACTCGGAAACCCTCTGTGGGGTCACTATGAGTTGGGACTGACTCCATGGTACGTAACAACAACAACAATTTTGTTGATTTGATTTCCTTACAATTACTTTACTTTTGATTTCCCAATTACTTACTACTATATATGAATTGGTGTTACACTGTGGTTTAATGCACCAGACTGCAAGGTCGGAGGTTCAAGCATACCAGCTGCTCCTCGGAAACCCTAGACAGAGTCGCCCTAGACAGGGTCACTATGGGTCGGAACTGACTTGATGGCACTTGACAACATATATGAATTGATTTTACATATTGACCTTGAATCTTGAAATATTTCTAAACTCACATATTAGTTCTAAAAATAATTTTCTGTGGACTCCATGTGTAAATGCCCATATAAACAATATTTTCATATGTGATAGGAATAATTTTATATTTCTTCTTTTAAATCTTTGTTACTTATTTCCTTCATTTTTATTTATTTTCCAAGACTGATTCTCCAGTACCATGATGAATAGCTATTTGTGAGAACAGTTATCTTTGACTTGCTCCTGTTAGTCTTAACCGTTTGATATAACATTACCTGGAAGTAAACTTTTTGGTTTTACAAATCTTCCTCTTATTCTTAGATAGCTGGGAAGGTTTTTATTTCTCTATGTATAATGAGTTACATGCTTTTTATGGATGTATTAAGCTGCTCATATGGCTTTCTGCTTTGTCAACGTGGTGATTTGCATGGAATAATATAAGCCTTCCTTGTTTCCTAAACTAAACTCCACTTGATGATGGCTTATTATCCATTTTTACATATTGTCAAATTATTTGCTAATATTTTGTCAAGTAATTTTCAATTTATCTATTGAGTTACATTTATATATGGTTTTCTTATCATGTAATATTTTTCCATTTTTAGTATCAGGATATCAGCTTCATAAAATTAATTGGGAAACACTCCTCTATTTTCTGTAAATTCTTAACTATTACTTCTTTTTTACATGCTTACCAGAATTCACTAGTGCACATACATCTTTCACTGGAATTTTCATTGTAAGGTGTTAATATCAATACTAATTTCTTTGTATGTTATGTTACTGTGTGCTGTTGACTCAATCCTGAGTCAGAGTAGTAATGTCTCACACTGTTTCCTAAGCTATAATTTTATTGGAGCAGATGACCTGGTCTTTTCTCTTGTGGAGTACCTAGTGGAGAACCTAGTGGGTTCAAAATTGCCACCTGTTAGTTCCCAGCTGAGCTCTTATTCATTCCCACTAGGACTGGTTATAAGCCTATTATGTTTTATGTTTAATCTTGTATCAATAGTACCTTGATATTGATCTATTTCACTAAATTGTCAGCTTTACCAAAAATAAGTTGTCCTCACTTTGTCTTATCATTTCAATATCATTACAATTGATTAAAATATACATATATCCAATTACATTTGTAATGGCGGTAACTTAAGTGTTTTATTACCTTAGATCATTTGAGTTTTCCTAGGTGCTTATCGATTTTAATAACCTTTCAAAAAACCAACAACTGGTTGTGCCCGTTTCTTTGTTGGTTTTTATTTTTCTATTTCTATTAATTCTTTTTTATATGTCTAGTATTTCTTTCCTTTTGATTTTTTCTGTCTTTTCATATTTCGTTCTAATGATTGACTTTGTCTTCTGAAGCTACCCTTTGAATGTCTTCTGAAGCTACCCTTTGAAATTTTCTATGCAGTTCTTTGATTTCCTCATTTCTACCATTTGTTTAATCGTCTCCATGCTAAGAGCAAGATTCAGAATATCTATTGACATCCATTTTGGTGTTTTCCTTCTTTCTTGTCTTAATGACATTTTTGCTTACTTCCTATACGATGTTCTTGATGTCTTTCCACAACTCTACTGGTTTTCAGTCATTACTGTCTAATGCAACAAATCTGTTCTTGAGATGATCTCTAAATTCAGGTGGAATGCATTCAAGGTTATATTTTGGCTCTCATGGACTTCTTTTAATTTTCTCCATCTTCAGCCTGAACTTGAACTTGAAAATGAGTAATTTGTATCTGTTTCACAGTCTGCCCCTGGTCTTGTTTTGGCTGGTGATATGGAGCTTTCCCACCATATATTCCACAAATGTATTTGAGTCACTGTATATATATATATATAGAGAGAGAGAGAGAGAGAGAGAGAGAGAGAGAGAGAGAGAGAGAGTTTACTTTCTACCATTCAATGGACAACATAAGAGCAAAAGCCAATGGTATTGAAATAAGAAGTCCAAAGTACATTGAAGGCATTGGAAAGAACAAATTTCCAGGAACTGATGGAAGACAAATTAAAATCATTCAACAAACTATTGCAGCACTGGAGGTGCTCACTCATCTATACCAAGACATTTGGAAAACAGCTACCTGGCCAACTGATTGGAAGAGATTCATATTTCTATCCATTCCAAAGAGCAGTGATTCAATGGAATGTGGAAATCATCAGACAATATTATTAATATCACAGACAAGTAAAATTTTGCTAAGGGTAATTCAAAACTGCTTGCAAAAGTACATTGGCAGGGAACTACCAAAGGTTCAAGCCAGAATCAGAGGAGAAGGTAGAGAAATGGATATCCTTGCTGATGTCAGATGGATCTTGGCTGAAAGCAGAGAACACCAGAAAGATGTTTACCTATGCTTTATTGACTATGCAAAGGCTTCTGACAGTACAGACCATGACAAACTATGGACAACATTGCAGAGGTTGAGTATTCTGGAACACATAATTGTGCTCATGAGGAAACTATACATAGACTAAGACACAGTCGATCAAACAGAAAAAGGGGACACTGAATGATTTAAAACCAGAAAAGGTGTTTTCTGGAATTGTATTCTTTCACCATGCTTAGTCAATCTATATGCTGAGTAAATAATCCTAGAATCTGGATTATATGAAGAAGGGCAGAGCATTAGGATTAGAGAAAGCATAGTCTACGATATGCAGCTGATACAACCTTGCTTAGCAAAAGCAAGAAGACTTAAAATCCTTACTGATGAAAATCAAAGACCAGAACCTTCTGCATGGTTTGTACCTCAATGTAAAGAAAACAAAAATCCTCACAGCTGAACCAATATACAACATCATGGTAAATGCAGAAAAGATTGAAATTGTCAAAGACTTCATTTTGTCATCAACACACATGGAAGTGACTGTCAGGAATTCAAATGACGTATTTCATTAGGCAAATCTGCTGCTCTAGACCTTTTTAAAGAATTCAAGAGCAAGTGTGTCAGTTTGAGGACTAACGTGCACCTGACCCAAGCCATGGTATTTTCATTAACCTCATATGCACATGAAAGTTGGACTTTGAATATAAAGGACCATGTAAAAATTCATGCATGTGAGTTATGGTGTTGGAGAAGAATATTAAAAGTAACATGGGCTGCATGTGTTGGATGAAATACAGACAGACTGCTCCTTCAACGTCAGAATGGTGAGACTCCATCTCTCATACTGTGGACATATATTAGGAGGTAGCAGTAGCAGTCACTGTAGAAGGACATCATGTTTGGTAAAGTGGAAGGTCAGCAAAAGATAGAAAAAAAAAAAAAAGAAGACCTCCAATGCAATGGAGCGGCACAATGGCAGCACCAATGGCCTCAAGTTTAACAATTGTAAGAATGGTGCAGGACCAGACTCTGTTTTGCTCTGTTGTGTATAGGTTCACTATGAGTTGGAATCAACTCAATGGTACCTAACAGCAAGAGCAACCACCATTGTGATCCATGGCATTTTCATTGGCTGATTTTTCTGAAGCAGATCTCCAGGTTTTCTTTACAATCTGTTTTACTCCGTAAACACTGCAGAAACCTGTTCAACTTCATAAAAACACTCAAGCCACCACTAAGAGATAGGTGATGATTGACCATAAAATTAGTTACTTAGGAATTGAACCTAGGCATCCCACATGCAAAGTGGGAATTGTACCACTGAATTGTCATTGTCATGAGTAAAAACCCACAGAGTAAATTTTATCCAGAGATGTCAAAAATCCAAAGTTGAATTTCCTAGTGACAATTAACTGTCTTCTAGCTGTATGAGCCATTCCTGGCCAGATCACTTGCTGACTAAGCAAGCTATCAATGACCCCTACGTTTTTTGATCTGCAGGTTCATAATGTTTCTCCACAATAAAACCTAATGCTTTTTATAGGCATGTTGGTTATTTTAATTCAACCTCTGTTGGGCATTGAACAGCAGCCAAATCCTCAAAGTAATGAACCTTTTGGAAACCTGAAAACACTGTTGCCAGCTTAGAGGTTTGAGAAGTCTTGAATAAGAACAAGTATAGTCCTGAGAATTTACCCAGCATGTAAACTAATAGCATATTTATGCTAAAAACAGAATAATAAAAAATAAGTGAGAATTTCTGCAAATCACTTCACAGCCAAATAATAAATTAACTTATAAACTAAACACCACCACCCATGAGTAATGGGATCCCTTAAACAGCAACTCTATGAGAATAAACAGTCAACATTCACCCAAAAGCAATGGAAAAAAGAAAAACAGGATCAATGGGAACAGAATAAACAGAATTTAAATAATGATAATGCTGACATATTTTAAAAATTGCAAAAATGTTACAGAACATTTTGTATAAAAATTGTTAAAGGGGAGACTAATTTGCTGTACAAACTTTCATCTAAATACAAAAAAAATTAACAATAAATAAATTAACAATTACATTACCCAAGATCTTGCCTGTGAATTTTGTAAGGTGTTCTACTTACTACAAACATGTGCAAAAAATTGGCAATCACTTTGTATGTTATATAAAATGCCAAAGAAACGTGACCAAAAAACTTGAACGTTGCTGTTTTTCAACATTTACTCTCCCATTATGTCATTAATAAAACACATGTTTTGAACTATAAGTTCATACATAATACCTTAATTTCAATGTTCAAAGCCTTGTCATTTATTGCTAAAATATAGAAATAAAGTCAATTAGAGGAAGATTGAAAATTCAGTGAAAATTTTGGTGTATTCATTAATACAAAAAAATACTTTGTAATTTATACGTTGTAAATATCTTTTGATTTGTAGAGTTAGTGCAACATTACAGAGACAGGAATATAAGAGACACTTGAGCAAGAGGTCCCATCACTTGGCTGTCAGTTTGTCATACAGTAGGGGCTTGTTTCTTGCTGTGATGCTGTAAGTTATGCCCTTGGTGTTTCAAAATACATATAGGTTCATCCACAGTGGGTGTGTTTCATCAGAACTTCCATAGGAAGACAGAGTAGGAAGAAGGACCTACCAATCTACTTCCAAAATAATTGGTAACTGAAAACCTTATAAATAACAGAATATTGTCTGGGAAATACTACTAGGGAAGAGTGCCTCGTCAAAGTTGAGTTGACGGTAATCACATGCATGTAATAGATCTTCCAAGATCTTCATTTATTGATGTGGTATGAATAAAACTGAGGGAAACTGCTCAAAACATCCATTAACAATCAAAACATGGATTGTATGAAGTATGAATCTAGGACATTTGGAAGTTATCAAAAATGAAATGGAATTCTTTAAGATAGATATCTTAGGTACTAGTGAACTGAAATGGACTAGTAATGAGTGTTTTGAATCCAATAATCATAATGTATATTATTCTAATAATAGAAAATTAAAGATGAGTGGTGTCGCATTCACTTTAAAAAATAATTTCAAGACCCATCCTGAAGTACAATACTGTCAGAGATTAAATATTACCCGTAGACCGTTAAGGAAGACCAGTTAATTCGGCTATTACTCAGAATTGTGAACTAACCATTAATACCAAAAATAAAGAAATTAAAGATTCTTAGCAACTTCTGCAGTCTGAAATTTATAAAACATGGAATCAAACACATTTATAATTACTGGTGAGCAGAATGTGAAAGTTGGAAACAAAGAAGGATCAATAGTTGGAAACTAAGGTTTTAGTGCTAGAAAAGATATATTTTCATTGCAAATACATTTTTCAACAACATAAACAGTGACTGTATAAATGGGCCTCATCAGATGGAATACACAAAGACCAAGCTGACTACATCTGTAAAAAGAAAAATGGAAAAGCTCAATATCACTAGTCAACAAAATGTCAGGGACTGACTGTGAACACAGACCGTTAATT
The DNA here is from genome assembly GCF_000296735.1 of Chrysochloris asiatica. NCBI lineage: Eukaryota > Metazoa > Chordata > Mammalia > Afrosoricida > Chrysochloridae > Chrysochloris > Chrysochloris asiatica. Next base: position 7,447,480 of record NW_006408586.1, read on the forward strand.
GCTCATATACAAGTTCAAGTTGGAGCTGAAGAAAATTAAAAGTTGACAAGAATAAAATAGAACCTCAGTTATATCCCACCTGAATTTAAAGACCATCTATGCAAAAAAATGAAGGCGTTCTGGTAGCATAGTGGTTACGAATTGGGCTGCTAATCTCACAGTCAGCAGTTCAAAACTACCAGCTGTTCCACGGGAGAAAGATGAGACTTTCTGCTCCCGTAAAGATTTACAACCTCGGAAACCCTGTACAGGGTCGCTATGAGTTGGAACCGCCGCCACGGCACATAACAACAACAACATGCAAAAACTGGCACCAAGCATCCCTTCCACAGCTGGGTTTGTTAATTCATTGCAATGGTCACACCGAAATCAGAAACCATACTCACAGTATGGATTTTATTAGGGAAATTGGTGGTAGTGGCGATTATATGCTGTGGAGTTGGTTCTGACTCATAGCGACCCCATAAAGGGTTTCCAAGGCTGTAAATCTTTATGGGAATAGAAAGCCTCATCCTTCTCCCGCAGAATCACTGGTAGTTTCGAACTGTTGACCATGAGATTAGCAGCCCAACTATTAACCACTATGCTACTGGTGCTGTTTTTAAGTGCCATCGAGTCGGTTCTGACCCATAGCGACCCTGTATAGGGTTTCCTAGGAGCAGCTGGTGAGCTTGAACCTTGAACCTTGCAATTCAAATGGCTTTACAGTCTGGTGCATTAACCCACAGTGCCACACCAGGACTCCTTTATTAGGAAAGTTGTTGTTGTTGTTGTTGTTATGTGCCATCGAGTCGTTTCCAACCCATAGCGACCCTGTATAGGGTTTCCGAGGGTGTAAATCTTTACGGGAGTAGAAAGCCTCATCTTTCTCCCGCGGAGCAGCCAGATTACAATTCAGGATTAGAAATATTCAAGGCACAATTCTTTCTGTTAGCATGACCTGTCCTCAGCCATGCCTGCATGCCTTGGCCTCTCAACCACTTGCACCTTGGCCTCTCCCCTGCTCCAGCAATGTTCCCAAGTTCTTTCAGTGTCACTGATAAATGCTTAAAGGGCACATAGCTCAACCATAAGTCTCAGCCCAAAGGCACTCAGCTCTAGTTCCATGGGTCAGCAAACATAGCTCCCCCAATTAAGTGCTTGGAAACACCCCAGTCCACAAACAAGTCTCCCAGCCCAAAGCATTCAGCTTTACTTGCTCCATGAACCAGGGAGCCCACCATCCTGTCTGGTCTCTGACTCTTAGTTCTGATAATACTCATCCAATCCTCCTGATACTCTTCCGGTGTCCCTACTTTCTGTACCTGAATCAAGAAGGTTCGATGTGTAGGGATCTTAGGATCCACTCCTGAATCTTCTTTCTTGATTATTGTGAGATCCTCCATGATTACTTCTGAAATGATTCATTTTATACTCACATTTGAGTTCCAAGTTTTTACAATCATAATTAGCCTTGTTAACCATCATTCACAACAAAATCATATTATCTGACCAGCGTCTTCTCCCACCTTCTTGGAACCCAAATTCATCAGGATAAAAAAGTTGTTTGGTAGGACTTACAATGAAGAGCAATATGAAATAATTCACTGCACTATAATCACAACAACAGATTTGGCACAGTAAACACTAATGCCCAAAGACCAGGCAATTTGTGGGAGGACATCAAACATAAAGAAAGCAAAAAGTTCATTAAAAAGACAAGAAAGGAAGAAAAGTTTAAAATGAAAGAAACTGTAACTTGCAGATGGGATAAAAAGGATTTTAAAAAGAAGAAAAAATGAAAAGAAGATGTCAAAGGGCAGTTTGAGAAGATGAAGTAAAAAAGCATAATGAAATGTGCAAAGACCTGTAGCTAGAAAATCAAAAGGGATGAACACACTTAGCATTTCTCAAGCAGAAAGAACTGAAACAAAAGTCAAACCTCAAGATGAAATACTGAAGAGTTGTTGTTGTTACATTTGAGCCCATTGCTGCTGCCACTCTGCTAATCCATCTCACTGAAAGTCTTCCTCTTTTTAGCCAATTCTCTACTTTACCAAACATAATGTCCCTCTTCAGTAACTGGTTTGTCTTAATAACATGTCCATAGTATTAGAAACAAATTCACACCATCTGGCATCCGTGGAGCATTATGACTGTACTTGTTCTAAGACAGATTGGTTTGTTTGTCTAGCAATCCATGGTACTTTCAATTCATCTCCAACACCATAATTCAAATGCATTGATTCTTGTATGGTCTTCCTTATTCATTGTCCATCTTTCATATGCATATGAGGCAATTGAAAATAACATGGTTTGGGTCAGGTGTAACTTAGTCCTCAAACTGATACCTTTGCTCTTAAACACTTTGAAGAGGTCTTCTGTAACAGATTCGCCTAATGCAATATGTGGTTTGACCTCTTAACAGCTGCTTTTATTAATATTGGTTCAGTATTAAAGCAAAATGAAGTATTTGACAAAAAAACTTTTCTCCATTTATCCTAATGTTATTCATTCTTTGAATTATGAGGATTTTTCTCCCAATATCCAAGTCCAGAGAACTTTCTTAAGAGTACCTTGTACTATAACTTCTATTTTGCATAAAATTGCTTGGTAGCTATATAGCAATCACTATTCAGTTTTAAACAAATTCTCGCCATCTTACTTTGTTTTAATTACAGGTGTTGCAACAAGAAGCCATTCTATTGCCTTAGCCACGGCCTCACTGATAAAAGGGGCTCCTAGAGATTATCACTGGCTTTTCTAATATAAGTGATCACTTGAGAGAAGCAGAGCTCTCTTGGTTTTAAGAATTAAAATTTTGTCATTTGACTCTCCAGTTTAAAATCTTTCAATGACATCCATTGTTTCTAAAATCTTGACCTAATAAACCCTACAGGATCCAGTCTCTGACTTCCCAGATCATCTCCATCAGCAACCCTCTTTGCTTTCTCTATTCACATAAGTCCTATGGTACACCTTACAAATGAAAATGCTCCTCCTCTTTACTTCGCTACCTTTTACTCATTATCCAAAGTCTAGGTTAAATAGCATCTTCACTGTTTTTATTGTTAGATGTCATTGAGTTGGTGATCCTATGCACAGCAGAGCAAAATACCTGATCTTATTGCATCTCATTGGGGGTCTTCCTCTTTTTCTCCGGCCCTCCACTTTACCAAACATGATATCATTCTCCAGGGACTGGTTCTTCCTGATAATTTTCATAGTACAAAAATATTACTTTGCTTAGATATCATTCCACCTTTGGCCAGAATTGACAGGCTCCTTCTATTTTAAATTTGATTGCACCATCTTCTTTTCTTTCACAGCATTCAGGACAGCAGAGTGTGTGTGTGTATATATATTAAGTTATTAAGTCTGTCAGTTAGTGAGTAAATGGATGGAATTACTTTGTAAATGTCTACCTATTCTTTGAGATTATAAACTCCATGAATACAAAGTTAAGTCTGATATCTTCATCTTTGTGTTCGTTTTGTCTTGGGAACAATAAAAATATGGTAAGTACTAAAAATAACAGTTGAATCACTGAATGAGTCAGTCACATATTTCTGTTATTCTTTTCACTTTAAAAGGACATTTTACACCAGAAGAGTAAAAAGTGAACCCACAGAATGGGAAAAAATCTTTTGCAATGACACATCAGACAAGGGACTCATTTCTAAATTATACAGGAAACTACAACACTTGTACAAGAAAAAGACAAATAACCCAATTAAAAAGTGGGCACAGGATATGAACAGACACTTCACTAAGGAAGAGATTCGGGCAGCCAACAAACATATGAAGAAATGTTCACTATCACTAACCATTAGAGAGATGCAAATCAAAACAACAATGAGTTATCATCTCACACCAATGATAAAGATAAAATATGTAGAGCAAAGATAAAATATGTAGAGGACAATAAATGCTGGCGGGATGTGGAGAGAATAGGACACTCCTGCATTGCTGGTGGGACTGCAAAATGGTCCAACCGCAGGAGTCCAGCTCTCGTAGGGTCGCAGGCCACAAGAGGAGACGCAGAGTCGGCGCAAATGAAAGCAATCGAGGAGTCTATGCTTAGTTGGCTGATGGAGCTCTCTCTCTCTTTTCTTCTCTTCTCTCCTCTTTTTTTTTAATCTGCCCCAGCTCAGCAAGTCTTTATTTTTATACTTAAAATTACACAGTACATAATGATTTGATACTTTGATTTTCCCTTGAATTATTACACAGTTTTAATCACAACATTCCTTTTACCCTTATCAAAAGTATTTCTGTGATGTCCAAACTGACCTTTCCATATCCTGTTCATTTTTCAACCATAGAACACTTTCCTTTTAACATCATCTCCTCTCCTACATAAGTGATAAATTGTTTTTTCTTATTCTCACTAAAAGGTCAAGTTAAACCTTACACAAATCATTTCTACTTATCAGACTCCTGATTACATCTTCTTAGTAATATAAGTTTCTATTAATCATCAATGCCTACACTACTTTATTGTTTCTACTAGGTGATTATCAATCTACTATCCTACATACTACACTACTATTTTCATAGTAAAAGTATTACTAGCATCTACTTAATTATTTTGTTTTTCTGAAGTATTCATTAAATTGCTTAATCACAGTGTTCCTACGTTTCTTTCTTTTGAAGTTGTGAGGCATAAGGTCCAACCTGGCTAATTGTGGCAGGAAATGTAGATTATTAAGTTTAGACCATTTTTCACTTATGTTCACTATTTTCTGCCTATTTACGTAGGTGCCCATATGTAATAGTGGGGGATTGTGGATTCTGGCTGGTAATTGATTGTGGTGAGGTCTATAGGGGTTGGTCAGCTTTACTTTAGTTTGTTATCTGCTTTTGTGATCTCATAAATGCTGTTACTTTGTACTTAGGTTTTCTGTGAACGGGAGTGGCTCACACAATTCCTTTTGAATTCAACCCACCGAGGCTGAAACAATTGTTGCTAGACCGTTTTTTTTCCTAAGGTCTGCAGAGCTTATAGCAATAGCTGTGAATATGGCAATATTATATATTTTTACAAGTGAATTCAGAGTTATCCTAGAGAAGAAATAGAGGCCAGCTTCTGAGATTCATCTGCATTGCATGTTTCTCCATGATGTTTCTCCTTCTGCTGGGACAGTGTTAAACAGCAGAAGTGAAGATGTTCTCTGCATCCAACCTCTCTGGAAAGCAATATGGCGTTTTCTCAGAAGGGTGAAAATAGAAATACCTTATGATACAGCAATTCCTATACTTGGTATTTACCCACAAGAAAAATGAGCCACAACACGAAAGATATATGCACACCAATGTTCATAGCAGCATTATTTACAATAGCAAAAAATGGAGATAGCCAAAGTGCCCATCAACTGAAGAATGGATAAACAAACTGTGGTACATATACACAATGGAATATTATGCTACCTTGAAGAATAACAAGGAAGCAGCAAGCCACCGCATAACATGGATGAACCTTGAGGACAATATGTTGAGTGAAATTAGTCAGTCACAAAAAGAGAAATACTGCATAGGACCACTACTGTAAAAGACTAAGAAAAAGAACACATACTAAATGGGGATGGGGGGAATTCTTTGTTGATTGCTGAGATGTTAGGGGTGGGGGAGGGGAAGGAAGGGAAGGTGGAGCACAGGGCAGAGATTAGACATAAGAAAGTTTGGATGCTGGGGAGGGGGCAATATACAAGAAGGGAGAGGGGAATGGAAGAACAAAGCAGATGGGAGAACAATTAGCCATGTTTGAATGGACTGAGTGGGACAGAGGTAAAGAATGATGTATGCACAACCTTGGAACAACAGGGCTCTGGGCTACAGAGATTGAGACATGGCTGGAATGGGGAAAAGGGGGGAATAATGTTAAGATGCATGGCTATCTTTTGAATCTTTGTTTTCCTTGTTTTATACTATAAAATAGACACTGGAGGGAGAGAGAAAGGAATAGTCAGAAACATCACCATAGAAAGCTTGTAAGTCTGTCTTCTGCCTATAACTGATTGGAATACCTAAAACGGAGCTACAATGTGCCCAGTGAAGGAGGCTTCCTGTGGAGCCTCTGTAATAGATAAGACTATAGGTAGAAGCCTAAACCACATCCAGATCTCCAGAGATGGGAAATTTCCACTTGAAAGGACGAGCAGACCAGCCTGGAGCAGCTAGAAGAACAGAAGATACTTCTTGAAAGAAAGACCTACAGGAAAAATACAAAACAATAGAGGCAGACGGACTGTTACTACAAGAACAAACAAGTTGCTTGCCCAGGAAACATCAAGGAAAGTGGTCGGGTCCCCTCAGTGCAAACCCCCTTCCAAGAATAAGACTCAATGGGAATACATGCTTTGATTCGTCACCGATAAGGGGAAATGAGGGAAAAACAGCAATGAAGTGGCGAGCTAAGCCCTACAATGTGGAGACTGAAGCATGCCGCTGATAAAAAGAGAGGGAATATGTACAAGAATACCCACACTTGCAGATAATACCCACTTGACCTGACTTCAATGACTGGATGATCAGAGCTCAACCAGAAGAAGAAAGAAGAGGAAAAAAGGAGTAATCTGATACAATTTGATGAACTTGACCTATATCTATGGATGCAGTAGCTCAAAAGAGGGAACAAATCCTTACAGCAAGAATCATTCCCACACCCTCCACACACAGAGTAGACAGGGATGGGCAACTTGGACTTGGCTACCCAAAATGGGGGCGGGGGGGGGGCTACAAAGGCAAGAAGTGACTGCCTTACACGCTTTCAAGAGGGAACCTAGAGCCAGGGGGCATGGAGGAAGGCAGAATCTCCACTGAGTACTATCCAATCTGTCTAGGCAGAACTGATGAAATGAAATGCAGATGGGTCTCTTGTGATACAATCGTGAATAATTGTTATCAGGACTGATTGTGAGAGTTGGAAATGTAAAGATAGATGTTTTATAGCAAGGAAGGGAATGATTAACTTTCCAGTCTAGGAACGGAGGTCCCCAGGACCATCAGCAGAGAAGAGTCGAGAGTGGGACCCTACCCAGAGAAGCAGCGATGCCTGAGATGGAGGCAGAGACGATGACATGGAACAATGGAGCAGCTGGGGACTTTAGATCCAGACAGGGAGAGCGACTGTGTGCTGAAGACTGGGGGGTGGGGGTGGGGGGCGGTGGTAGTGTAGGGAGCAGGCTTGCAGGTATACCATTTGGTTGGTTGATGATGTATGGAGGGGATTGGAAACATGGCAATGAAATGATATATGCTAGAATGAATGTAAAACTAATGTTCTCCCATGTAAACTATCATATAATTCACAATAAAACATTTTAAAAAGGACATTTTAGCACAATAAAGATGTAGAAGCACTTGCTCTCTAGAATAATTTTAAAAATAAAATTTAGTTAGGTTAAGAAATCTAATTGTTATTTACCCTAAAGACTAGAACAATCTTTATTATGTACTTGACATTGACCGAAAATCTAGAGGCTTTGTCTGTATTTAGAGACTGATTATCCCAGATATAAGACTGTGATAGTTAAGGTTTTGTGTCAACTTGATTAGACAAAGATTCTAAGTGGTTTTTCTATTCTGATGTAGTCATCACCCATGAAATCTAATACAATGTAATCACTTCCATAATGAGACCTTCTATGGGCTGTCAATCAATTGAAAGGAAGTTTTCTCAGATGTATGGCTTGCCTCCAATATATTGGACACTCAGACAAAGCTTGCTTTTTTTTTTCTGCTGGGTCTGAATCCTTCTGGCTTGTCATATTATATCTGATTCTTTGGAATTAAACTAATGGCCAGTTCTATTGCCTGTTGAACCTGGGAGTTGTCAGTAACCTTTCAGACAAGTCTTCATGGTGTCTGTCCTACCCATCTTTGTCCATCAGCCCTGTAGCTATGTGATCCAGAAGTCTTAAGCCTGACATGTGGCCCACAGACTTGAAACTTGACAATTTATACAACTTGGTGAGCATTTTCCTGATATAAAACTAACTCTTTCTCTGTTTCTCTCTCTCAATATATAACTATATATATAACTACATATATATAACTATATATATAA
>NW_006408586.1:7456979-7458594 GCF_000296735.1 Chrysochloris asiatica
CTACTCCTGTAAAGATTTACACCCTCGGAAACCCTGTACAGGGTCGCTATGGGTCGGAACCGACTCGATGGCACTTAACAACAACAACAACAACAAGATATACCAGTAAATACAATTATAATTCAAATTTATACAACAACCGCTAACGTCAGTAATGAAATGGAATAATTTTACCAACTTTTTCAGTCTGAAACTGATCAAACATTCAATCAAGATTTATTGATAATTACTGTTGATTGGAATGCAAAGGTTGTAAACAAATAAGAAGGATCTGTAGTTAGAAAATATTGCGTAAGTAATAAAAACAATGCTGGAGTGGAGATCCCATGATAGAATTTTGCAAGACCAATAACTTCTACTTTACAAATACCTTTTTTAAACAACATAAAAAATGAATATATACCTGGACCTCACCAGATGGAATACACAGGATCAAACTGACTACATTTGTGGAAAGTTGTGGTTGTTGTTGTTGTTGTTGTTAGGTGCCATAGAGTCAGTACTGACTCATAGTAACCCTATGCACAACAGAACAAAACACTACCTGGTCTTGGGCCAACCTCACTATTGTTGCCACACTTGAGTCCATTGATGCTGCCATTTTGCCATTCCATCTTTTTGGGGGTCTTCCTCTTTTTCTCTGACCCTACACCTTACCAAACATGATATCCCTCTCCAATGACTGGTCCCTCCTGACAGTATGTCCAAAGTATGAGAGACGAAGACAAAGTATGAGAGAAGTCTGGCCATCCTGGTCTCCAAGAAGCACTCTGGCTACACTTCTTCCAACACAGATCTCTTTGTGCTTCTGGCAGCACATGGTACTTTCAATATTCTCCTCCAACACTATAACTCAAAAGCATCAATTTTTCTACGATCTTCCTTATTCACTGTCCAACTTTCATATATATGTGAGGCTATTGAAAATACCATGGCTTGGGTCAGGTGCACCTTAGTCCTTAAGCTAACGTCTTTACTCTTCAACAATTTTGAAAGGTCTTATGCAACAGATTTGCCTAATGCAATATGTCGTTTGGTTTCTTAACTGCTGCTTCCATGAATGTTGATGGTTGATCCAAGAAGAATGAAGTCTTTGACAACTTCAATCTTTTATCCATTGATAAGAATGTTGTTTATTGATCCGGTGGTGAAGATTTTTGTTTTCTTTACATTGAGATGCAATCCATAGCGAAGGCTGTGCTCTTTGATCTTCACCAATAAGTGTTTTTAAGTTCTCTCCACTTTGAGCAAGCAAGGTTGTATCATTTGCATATCACAGGTTGTTAATGAGTCTTCCTCCAATCCTGATGCCACGTTTTTCTTCATTTAATCCAGTTTCTCAGATTATTTGCTCAGCATACAGGTTGAATAACTACAATGAAGGAATGCAACCCTGTCACACACCTTTCCTAATTTTAAACCATTCAGTGTTCCCATATTCTGTTCAAGCAACCGTCTTCTTCTTCTTTTTTCTTAAATGTTTTATTGTGAATTATGTGATACTTTACATGGGAGAACATTAGTTTTACATTCTAGAATGTATATCGTCTCATTGCATGGTTACAATCCCCTCCATGCAATCCTTCCCCAGTATCCACCAGGCCTTCAGCACACA
>NW_006408586.1:7459299-7480194 GCF_000296735.1 Chrysochloris asiatica
GCTTCACTCTCCACTCTAGTTCTCTGTGGCTATGTCACTGACTCTGGGCCCAAGAGTCCCCAGGTCTTGCCACACTGCTTGCTAACCAGGTCTTCACCCGGATTCACAGAAGTCTATTGAATGTTGTAGGATTTAGCTGACCGCTTCATTGCTGTTTTTCCCTCACTTCCCCTTATCAGTGTCGAGTGTGGTCACCAATCACAGCGTGTATTCCCATTGAGTTTTAGTCTTGGAAGGGGGTTTGCACTGAGGGGACCCGACCACTTGCCTTGATGTTTCCTGGGCAAGCAAGTTTCAAGCAACCGTCTCTTGATATGTGTACAGGTTCCTCATGAGCACAATTAAGTGTTCTGGAATACTCATACTTCATAATGTTATACATAGCTTGTTATGATCTACACAGTCGAAAGCTTTCACATGTCAATAAAGCACAGGTAAACATTTTTCTGATATTCTCTGCTTTCAATCAAGATCCATTGGACATCAGCAATGATATCCCTTGTTCTCCATCCTCTTTTGAATTCAGCTTGAACCTCTGGAAGTTCTCTGTTGCAGCTGTTTCTGTATTATCTTTAATAAAACTTTACTTGCATGAGATATCAAGATACTGTCTGATGATTTGGGCATTCTGTTGGGTCACCTCTTTTTGGAATGGGCACAAATTCAGATCTCTTCCAATCAGTTGGCCAGATAGTTGTCTTCCGAGTTTCTTGGCACAGATGAGCAAGTGTGGAAAAATTGCACATCATCAGTTAAAACAAGACTAGGGGAACAGTGTGGCACAAACAGTCAATTCATCATATGCAAATTCAGGCTGAAACTGAAGAAAATTTAAATAAGTCCATGAAAGTCAAAATATGATCTTGAGCATTTCACAATTGAATGTAGAAAATATCTGAAGAACAGATTTGAGGCATTAGACACTAAAGTCCAAAGACTAGAAGAGTTCTGTGATGACATCAAAAGCATCATATAGGAAGAGAAGAAAGGTCATTAAGAAGACATGAAACAAAGAAAAGACCAAAAAAGATGTCATGAAAGACTCTGAAGTTTTCTCCCCAGCACTGAGATGCTAAAGGAAATGGAAGAAATGAAGACGTAAAATAATTGGATAAAAAATTTCAAAGGCAGCTCAAGAAGACAAAATCAAATATTATAGTGAAATATGCAAAGATCTGGAGTTAGAATACCAAATGGGAAGAATATACTAAGTATTTCTCAAGCTGAGGGAACTGAAGAAAAAATTCAGACCTTGACTTGCAATATTAAAGGATTCTGTGAGCAAAATATTGAATGATTCCAAAAGCTTCAGAAGAAAGTGGAAGTAATACATGGAGTCACTGTACCAAAAAGAAACTGCTAGTATTCAACCATAGCATATGATCAAGAGCCAATGACACTGAAGAAAGAAGTTCAATTTGCTTGAAGCCATTGGCAAAGATCAAGGCTTTAGGATTTACGGAATACAAATTGAAATCTTTCAACAAAGTGATGAAGCACTGGAGGCACTCATTCATCGATGCCAAGGAATTTGGAAGACAACTACCTAGCTAACTGATCAGAAGAAATCCATATTTGCACCTATTCCAAAGAAATGGGACCCAATGGAATGAGGAAATCATTAGACACTATCATTAATATCACATTCAAGTAAAGTTTTGCTATGGATAATTCAAAAATTGTTTCAATCATACATTGAGAGAGAACTCCCAGAGGTTCAAACCAATTCAAAAAAGGGCATGAAAGAGGGATATCATTGCTGATATCAGATGGATCTTGGCTGAAACCAGAGAATAACAGAAAAATGTTTACCTATGCTTTACTGACTATACAAAGACTTTCGATTGTGTGGGTCATGACAAGCTATGGATAACATTGTGATATGAATTCATATTCTGGAACACTTAATTGTGCTCATGAGGAACCTGTACACAGAACAAGATGCAATTGCTAGAACAGAACAAGGGAACACTGAATGTTTTAAAATTAGGAAAGGTGTGTTCATGAATTATATTCTTTCACCGTACTTATTCAATCTATATGCTGAGCAAATAATCTTAGAAGTTGAACTACAAGAAGAAAAACATAGCATCAGGATTGGAGGAAGACTCATTAATAAACTGTGATATGCAGATGATACAACCTTACTTTTTGAAAGTGAAGGGAATTAAAATACTGATGAATATCAAAGATCACAGCCTTCAGATCAGGTTGCACCTCAATGTAAAGAAAACAAAAATTTTCACTACTGGACCAATAAACAACATGCATATAAATGGAGAAAATTTTGAAGTTGTTAAAGGCTTCATTTTGCTCAGATGGAAGTAGCAGTCAAAGAAATCAAACAACATATTGCATTAGGCAAATATACTGTGCAAGAACTTTTTAGAGTTCAAGATCTATGATGTCCATTTGACCCAAGCCATGACATTTTCAATAACCTCATATGTATGTGAAAGTTAGTTAATAAATAAAACTTAGAAGAACTGATGTATTTAAGTTATGGTGTTGGAGGAGAATAACAAAAATACCATGGACTGTCAAAAGATGTAACCAAGGTATGTTGGAAGAAGTAAGCAAGAATGCTTCTTGGAAGCCAGGATCGCCAGACATAGTTCTTTCATTCTATGGGCATATTATTAGGAGGCATCAGTTCCTAGAGAAAGATATCATGTTCGATAAAGTGGAGGGTCAGAGAAAAAGATGAAGAACCCAAGATGGATTGGCACAGTGTCAGAAACAATGGGCTCAATAGTAGCAATGATTGTGAGATTGGAGCAGGACCGGGCATTGTTTGGATCTGTTGTGCATGTCATTGCTATGAGTCAGTACCAACTCCATGGCACCTAACAACACAATAAATGTCCTGGAATGCCACAATACAAGTTTTGAATCAATGCAGGAATACAGGGGGAAAAAAACTAGTGATAATAACCATGTGTAAAGGAATCCTCTAAATTCCTAGCACTAGGAAAAGATAGTCTGGATTTTATTCTGTACATTTTTGCTGCTCCCTCATACTGTGGCCATAATTTCTCTAAATCTGTTTTATCTTGTTACTTTAATACAAACTCTATAGAGTGTGAGTTAATTTTTTTATTTTGGCTAGCAGTTGAGCTATGATGAATTCTAGAGAACTGAGTTGTTATAAATCACATATAAGAATACCTTCAGTAAAGTAAAATTTCATAATAAATGTGATATTAGAAAGTGGTTAGTTAGATGTCAGACTAAAAATAACAAGAAAATAATCAAAACATTCATTTAATGTGATTAATAAGCCTACTACTTTAGCATATCACATCTTTGGTGGGCTGGACATTTGATAGTTTATGTCATCTGGCACTACTCTGCAATGATGTAATTGATTTCTGTTGACAGCCTATTTGTCATGGTCAAACAAACTCAAACACTTCATAACAACAAGTAAATTCATGAAAATATAAGTTATGCCCACATATATTAAAACTTAAAAATGAAACAAACATTGACATCAAGTCAATTCTGACTCACGGTGACCCTACAGAACAGAACAAAACGATTTCCAAGGCTGTAAATCTTTATGGAAGCAGACTGTCACATAGTTCTACCATCATGCAACAGGTATATTTGAACTGCAGACATTTCAGTTACCAGAACAACAGTTAACCACTCCACCACCAGGGCTACTTACATTAAAAATTATGACAGTTTAACTATGTTTAAATATTAACATCAACAAGTAGTTGTAAACATTGTTATGAATATTGAATACTAATGAAATAGACTATTTTTCTCACAACAGTAAAACTTCATTTTATGTTTTACTTTTTTCTACACGGTATCATCTTTAGACTTACAAGATGCAATACTTTCAGAAAATTATTCATGTATTTAGATAATTACCAGAAAAGGTTTGAAAGATTCCTAACATTTTAGAGTTCAGAACACTCTCATCTAAATATTGAGAAACATATCTCTCACAATGCATATAATTTATCATTGTATTAGGCAAAAAAGGGGCAACCTTGTAAGTAATTCTGAAATATATCCACTCATCAAAAAAAAAAAAAAAAGGTCTCTAATCAGTTTTGATGCTTCCTTCCCATGAACAGATCATTATTTTCAATGGAACTGATTCCATGGGCTTAGGGTACAGCACATCAACAGTTTGCAGACAGCATACACCCAAATTGTATTTTGGCTTATAGGAATTAATAGTAGTTTCCTCTTTGGGGATTTAATATTTTAAGTCAAACACGATATAGTCTTGGTAATCTAAATATGAAATCATTTCATTTAGGTCTTAATGAATCTCCCTTTGAATATCTGAATGTGACTGACATTAAGCAAAATTAAGATAAAGTTTGTCAGTGAGCTTTTCTTAAATGTTTTGTACTCCTTTCCTCCATTTCAGCATGTTTAAACAAATTACTCTAAATCAGTGTCAGATAACTCAATAATCATATAAACATGGGCTTAATAGTGCTTACTTCCTGAAAGTTTTGTCCAGGACAAAGGTATGTGTTTATGTATTTACTTAACACTGGAAAATCCCTTTTCCTTCATGTTTGCATGAAGTGATCATTACACTTTAGATCTGGTGGACTAAACTTGCTTGGCATCACTATAATGATTTAAGAGAAAATGTCTTAAATATATCCTATTGCCATTTGGAGAAAAACAAAAATATTTCTAAGAATTGACCACTGATTGAGGTACTTTCAAATCTGGGCTCTGAATAAATAACAATTGGAAAAGAAATAACAGTTTGAAGTAAGTAAGTAAATCATGCTTCTACATTACTTGGGAACAATGATGCCACTACAGGTATAACAGTGTCAACCCAAAACATAGTATTAAAACACAGTCAAGTCATTAGTGAGAGGAATTGCAGAATGTAAAGCAGACATGATCCCAGACCTGTGAACTTTTACAGAATATAACAGACAATACAAATTTATAGTGTACAATAAAGGGAACCCAGGTTCCTCCTTAACCCAGTCAGGGAAGACTAGATTCAAGAAATAGCAGTGTAGCTGAGGGTTGAAGGATATGCAGGTATTAGCTTAACTGGGTAAAAGGGGTTGATAGGACTAGAAAATCATCCAGACAATAGAAGCAGCATGCATAAACACCTGAAGTAAAAAGGAATTATCATTTGGCCTGTGTGTTTCTTTTCATCTGACTGTGGCTGACCTTAGGCAAAATTATGAAAGAGTTTGTCAATGAGCTTTTTAAAAATATTTTGAACTCTTTTCTTCTGGTTCAGCACGTTTAAACAAACTGCTCTACATCACCATCAGATTATTCAATAATCAGGTAAGCATGGGCATAATAGTGATTATTTACTAATTTTGCATATTTTCACATTCAATCCGATTTAAAAATAGGCAAAAAAAGAAAAAAGAACAGACACTTTACCAAAGTATACCTTCAGTTGGTCTAAAAAGCAGATCATGAAATGCTCTTGTTGATGTTGTTTTTATGTGCCATAGAGTTGGCTCTGATTGATAGCAATCCTATCCATAACAGAAAGAAACATCGTCCAGTCTTGTGCCATCCTCACAGTTGTAATTCTTGAGCCCTTTGCTGCTGCCACTGTGAAAGTCCGTCTCTTTGGGGATCTTCCTCTCTTTTGCTGACCCTTCGTTTTACCAAGAATGATGTCCTTTTCTTGTGACTGCGGAGTACCTCCTGACAACATATCCAAAGAACGAGAGCCAAAGTCTTGCTACTCTGGCTTCTAGGGAGCATTCTGGTTCTACTTCTTCCAACATAGATTTCTTTGTTCTTCTGGCAGTTCATGGTACTCTTAATATTCTTCTGCAACACAATAAATCAAATGCCTTAATTCTTCTGTGGTCTTCCTTATTCATTGTCCAACTTGAACATGCATATGAAGCTATTGAAAACATTATGGCTTGTTCAGGTTCACCTTAGTCCTCAAACAGGTATCATTGCTCTTGAACAATTTAAAGAGGTCTTATGCAACAAACAGATTTGCCTAATGTAATATGTCATTTGATTTTTTGACTGCTGCTTCCATGAGTGTTGATTGTGGAGCCAAGCAAAATGAAGTCTTTGAAAGCTCACATCTTTTCTCCATTTTTAATGATGTTATTCATTGGTCCGGTTTTGAGGATTTTTTTCTTTACATTAAGGTGCAATCCATCCTGAAAGCTGTGGTTTTAGATCTTCATCAATAAGTATTTTAAGTTCTCTTCACTTTACTAGCAAGCAAGGTTGTATCATCTGCATATTGCAGGTTGTTAATGAGTCTTCCTCCAATCCTGATGCCTCATTCTTCTTGATATAATCCAGCTTTTCAGACTATTTGCTCAGCATACAGTTTGAATAAGTATAGTGAAAGGGCACAAACCTATGCACACCTTTTCTGATGTTAAACTGTTCAGTATCTCCTTGTTCTCTTCTGACAATTGTCTCTCGGTCTATGCACAGTTTCTCATGAACACATCTAAGTGCTCTGGAACACCATTTGTCATGTTATCCATAATCTCTCATGTTCCATATAATTGAAAGCCTTCGCATAGTCAATAAAGAACAAGTAAAAATCTTCATTATCTACTTTCAGCCAAGATCCACAGATGCCAGCAATGATATGTCTCACTCCTTTTCCTCTTCTGAATCCAATTTGAGTTTCTGGCAGTCCTCTGTCAATATACCATTGCAACTGTTTTTGAGTTATCTCCAGCAAAATTTAACTTGTATGTAATATTAGTGATACTATTACATACAAGTTAAATTTTGCTGGAGATAATTCAAAAAGCATTTGGTAGCATAGGGTTTATGAATCAGGCTGCACAAGGTCAGCAATTTGAAACTTCCAGATGTTCTGTGGGAGAAAATGAGGCTTTCTGCTCCCGTAAAGATTTACAGCCTCAGAAACTGTACAGGATTGCTATGCGTCAGAACCAACTCCACGGCACATAACCACCATCACCAATATTAATGATATTTTTCAATGATTTTTGCATTCCATTAGGTCACCTCTCCTTGGAATGGTCACAAATATGGATCTCTTAAAATCAATTAACCTAGTAGCTGTCTTTCAAATTTCTTTGCATTGATGAGT
Organism: Chrysochloris asiatica; assembly: GCF_000296735.1. NCBI lineage: Eukaryota > Metazoa > Chordata > Mammalia > Afrosoricida > Chrysochloridae > Chrysochloris > Chrysochloris asiatica. Next base: position 7,466,375 of record NW_006408586.1, read on the forward strand.
GAGCATCTCCATTGCTGCATCAGGTTGTTGAGATATTTCAGTTTGTTTCCATCAATTCCTGGAGCTTTCCCCCACTTGCCCCCATCAATGCCTTCAGTACAAGATGAATGTCTTCCTTCAGTATCACCTGCTCTTTATTGTATACTACTTCTTGAAATTATTACTACAAGAACAAGTAAGCTGTTTACCCGGGAGCCATCAAGGCAAATGGTTGGGACCCCTCAGGGCAAGGCAAACTCCCTTTCAAGACTGAGACTCAAGGGGAATACGTGAGGAGGCAGATGGTCTGGCTGGTGACTGCATTGATCACTGATAATGGGAAAAGGGGGAAAAACAACAATGAAGTTGTAAGCTATGTACAACCACATTCAATAGACCTCTGTGAACCTTGGTGGAGGCCTGGATGGCCAGCAGCATGGCAAGACCCAGAGGCAGTGACATGGCCACAGAAGACTACAGTGGAGAGTGAAGCCTCCAGCTGATGTGAAGTGAGGGGAGATGTACAAGAACACCAATACTTGCAGATTGTACCCACTTGACCTGGCTTCAATGGCTGGATGATCAGAACTCGACCAGAAAAAGAAAGAAGGGGGATGAGGAGAAACAGTAACCCGCTACAATTTGATGAACTTTACCTTTACTTATGGATGTAGTAGCTCAAAAAAAGGAACAAATCGTTATATCAAGAATCACTCCCACCCCCTCAGTACAGAGGGTTGACTGGGATGGACAACTTAGACATTGGCTACCCAAAATGGGGGCCCTATAAAGGCAAGGAGTGACTGGCTTGCAAACTTTCAAGAGGAAGCTTAGTTCCAGATGGGGCGGCGAAGGTGGAATCTCCACTAAATGATTTCCAATCTGTTGGGACTGGGCTGGTGAAAGGAAATGGGGCTAAGACTCTTGTGGTACAAGAGTGAATAATTGCCGTCAGGATTGACTGTGAGGGTAGAAAATATAGAAGTATATGCTTTTTGACAAAAGGAGGGGAGTGATTGATTTTGCAGCCCAAAAGTGGGGGTCCGTAGGAACATCAAGTGAGAAGAGGGGAGGGTGGGACCCTACCCAGAGAGGCAGAGACGCCAGGGATGGAAACAGAGACAATGATATGGACAGATGGAGCGGCTGGGGGCACTGAACTCAAGGAGAGAGAGAGGGGCTGTGTACTGATGGCTGGGCTGGTAGGCCTGTGGGGTGTATCTTTTGGTTATTTGATGATGCATGAGGAGATTGTTATCATTGCAATGATAGGAAATACAATAGAATGAATGTAAAACTGATATTCTTCCATCTAAACCTCACAATAAAAACTTATATACATTGTTTTCCATCCCGTTTATTTCTGCTCTTATCCTTATTACTTATTTTCTTTTGGTGACTGTAGGTTCCTTCTGTTGGTCTGTTTCTAATTGTTGGAGATGCTGTGTTATTGTGTTAATTTTGGTTCTTTCTTCTTTTTGGATGGGCATATTTATTGCAATAAATTGTCCTCTCGGCAATGCTTTCACTGTGTCACAAAGATTTTGGTATGTTTTGCTTCCATTCTCATCTGTTTCTAGGAGCTTTATAAATTCACATTTAATTTCTTCTTTTACCCAGTCACTTTTCAACAGGGTGTTATTCAGTTTCCATGTATTCCACTTTATTTCCTTGGTCTTCTTATTGTTAATTTCTAATTTTATAGCATTGTGGTCTGAAAAGATGCCTTGTAGTATTTTGATGTTTGTAAATGTAAGGAGAATGTTCCATGTGCACTGGAGAAGAATGTAAATTGTGCTATTGTTGTATTGAATGCTCTGTACACATCTATGAGGTCAAGTTGGTTGATAGTACTGTTTAGTTCCTCTGTAACTTTGTCGAGTTTCTTTCTGGTTGTTCTGTCCCTTTTTGAAAGTGGCATATTAAAATCTCCCACTATAATTGTAGATTTTTCTATTACTTTCTTCAATTTTAGTAAATATTGCTTCATATATCTTTGTGGTTTTTCATTGTGAGCTCATTGGGAGAGTAGATATTTATTATGGTTATGTTGTCTTACTCAGTTGAAAATGTATGAACAGAGATCCAGGTGGTGAGGAGGTCAGGTAGACTACAGGATACAATAGATTCTCTTAAATGAAGAGAAAAGTTAGTCAACTATAAGGCAACCCCAAAGAAAGTTAATACTTCACAACTTATCATGAAAATGAACTTCCAATCAGAACAAGCAAATATGAAAACTAAGAAGAAACAGAAAATAAATAGCACAAAAAACACAAACTCAGCACAAGAAGGCATGCAGAACAAAGGAATGAACAGCATTACCAAAAAATTAACATAATGGCAGTAATGAATTCATACATATCGGTAATTACATTGGATGTCAATGGATTGAATGCACCAGTGAAGAGACAGAGAATGGCAGATTGGATAAGAAAACAAGACCCTTCCATATACTGCCTGCAAGAGACATAGCTTACACACAAAGACAAAAACAGACTAAAAGTTAAAGGATGGAAAAAAATATACCAAGCTAAGTGAAACATTAAACAAGCAGGAGTGGCAATTCTAATCTCTGTTAAAGTAAACTTTAAGACAAAAACCAGCAAAAGAGTTAAAGAAGCACACTATCTCATGATCAAAGGTCAATTGAGAAAGACAACATAGCCATAATAAATATCTACGCTCCCAATGGAAAAGCACCAAGATATATGAAGCAAACCTTTCTAGAATTGAGGAAAGAAACAGATAAATCTATAATTATAGTGGGAGATTTTAATACACCACTTTTGAAAAGGGACAGAACAACCAGAAAGAAACTCAACAGAGTTACAGAGAAACTAAACAGCACAACCAACCAACTTGACCTCATAGACATGTGCAGAACATTCAAACTAACAACAGCACAATATACATTCTTCTCCAGTGCACAAGGAACATTCTTCAGAACTGACCATGTGTTAGGTCACAAAGCAAGCCTCCACAAATATACAAACATCAAAATACTACAGAGTATATTTTCAGACCACAATGCTATAAAACTAGAAATCAACAACAAGAAGACTAAGGAAATAAAGTTGAATACCTGGAAACTGAACAACACCTTGCTGAAAAGTGACTGGGTAAAAGAAGAAATTAAATGTGAATTCATAAAGTTCCTAGAAACAAACGAGAATGAAATCAGAACATACCAAAATCTTTGGGACACAGAGAAAGCATTGCTGAGAAGACAATTTATTGCAATAAATGTGCACATCAAAAGAAGAAAGAACCAAAATTAACACATTAACACAGCATCCCCAACAATTAGAAACTGACCAATAGAGGGAACCTACAGTCACCAAAAGAAGAGATAGCATAAAGATAAGAGCAGAAATAAATGAGATGGAAAACAGAAAAAAATTATAGAAAGAATCAACAGGACAAGAAGCTAGTTCTTTGAAAGAATTAATAAAACTGACAAACCACTGGCAAACTTAACAAAAGAAAAGAGGGAGAAGACACAAATAACTCACATTAGAAACCACATGGGTGATGTCACAATGGAACCAAACAAAAATAAAAAAGATAATAACAGAATACTATGAAGAGTTATACTCCAACAATTTTTAAAAACTTAGAAGAGATGTACACATTTTTAGAAAAACAAGACCTACCTAAACTTACACAGAGTGGAGTAGAAAATGTGAACAGACACAAAACAAAAGAAGAAATTGATCAGGTCATCAAAAAACTCCCAACCAAATGAAGTCCAGGCCCAGATGGCTTCATGGGTGAGTTCTACGAAACAATCCAGGAAAAGATGTCACCAGTTCTACTCAAATTATTCCCAAATATAGAAGAGGACAGAAAACCTCCTAACATATTTTATGAAGCCAGTAAAACCCTCATACAAAAACAAAGGAAGGATGTAGCTAAGAAAGAAATCTACAGACAAATTTCCCTCATAAACATAGATGCAAAAATTCTCATTAAATCCTAACCAAGAGATTCCAGCACTACATCAAAAAAATAATACATCATGACCAAGTGGGTTTCATAAAAATGATGCAAGGATGGTTCAACATTAGAAAAACAATCAACGTAATCCACCATGTAAATAAGAAAAGAGCCACATGATCATACTGATTGATGCAGAATTGAAGGGAAATTCCTCAACATAATCAAGAACATATACACAAAGCCTACATCACTCTCAATGAAGAGAAACTGAAAACCTTCCCTCTGTGAAAGGGAACCAGAAAAGGTTATCCTTTTTCACCACTCCTTTTCAATATTGTTATGGAAGTATTAGCCAGAGCTATATAGCAAGATAGGGAAATTAAAGGTATCCAAATTGGCAAAGAGGAAATAAAACTCTCTCTATTTGAAGACGATATTTCTATGTATAGGAATACATAGAAAACCACAAAGACTGAGAAAAAAGCTACTAGACATTATTGGAAGATTCAGCAAAGTAGAAGGGTATAAGATCAACATACAAAAATCAGTTGGATTCCTCTACAGTAACAATGACAGCACTGTAAAGGACATTAGGAAAGCAATATCATTTACAATAGCCACCCAAAGGATGAAATATTTAGAAATAAACATAACCAGAGAAACAAAGGACCTATAGAAAGAGAATAACAAAACACTACTACAAGAAACCAAAAGAGATTTACAAAAGTGGAAGAACATATCATGTTCCTGGATAGGAAGACTCAACATCGTGAAAATGTCAATACTACCTAAAGCAATTTACACATATAACTCAATCCCAATCCAGATTCCAAAGACATTCTTCAAAGATATGGAAAAGACAATTACAGACTTTATATGGAAAGGAAAGAGACCCAGGATAAGCAAAGCACTGCTTAAAAAGAAGAACAAGGTTGGAAGCCTCTCACTCCCCAATTTTAAAATCTACTACACGGATACAGTGGTAAAAAAAAGCCTGGTACTGGTGCTATGAAAGATCCATTGATCAGTGGAACAGAATCGAGAATCCAGAAATTAACCCATCCACATACAGCCAACTGATTTTTGACAAAGTGCCTAGGTATGTTATATGTGGAGGAGATAGTCTCTTTAACAGATGGTGCTGGCAGAACTGGAAAGCGATATGCAAAAGATTGAAACAAGACCTTTAACTCACACCATAGACAAAACCCAACTCAACATGGATTAAAGACATAAATGTGAATCCCAAAATTATGAAGGTTAGCAATGAAAAAATAAGGACAAATGTGAGGGCTCTAATACAGGGAATACACAGACTACCAAACATTTTGAAAAGTACACAAACAAATGTAGACAAAATAGATGAATGGGACATACTAAAAATTAAAAACTTATGTGCATCAAAAGATTTCACCAAAAGAGTAAAAAGGGAACCCACAGAATGGGAAAAAAATATTTTACAATGACACATCAGACAAGGGACTCATTTCTAAAATATATAGAAAACTACAACACCTCCGTAGTGGTTACGAATCTGGCTGCAAACCTCAGGGTAAGCAGTTCGAAACTACCAGCTGTTCCACAGGAGAAAGATGAGGCTTTCTGCTCCCATAAAGATTTACAGCCTCAGAAACCCTGTACAGGGTCTCTATGAGTCGGAGCCAACTCCACGGCACATAACAACAACAATACAACACCTCAACAAGAAAAAGACAACCCAATTAAAAAATTAGCACAGGACATGAACAGACACTTCACCAAGGAAGAGATCCAGGCAGCCAACAAACACATAAGAAATGTTCATGATCACTAGCCACTAGAGAGATGAAAATCAAAACAACAATGACATATCATCTCACACCAGCAATAACAGCAAAGATCAAAAAAGTAGAGGACAATATATGCTGGTGAGGATGCAGAGAGACCAGGACCCTCCTACATTGTTGGAGGGATTGCAAAATGGTCCAACCAGTCTGGAAAGCAATATAGGGCTTCCTCAGAAGGTTGGAAATAGAAATACCATATGATCCAGCAATTCCTCTACTTGCTATTTACCCACAAGAAATATGAGCCATAACATGAGTAGATATATGCACACCAATTTTCATAGCAGTGCTATTTACAATAACAAAAAGATGGAGACAGCCTAAGTGCCCATCAATTGAAAAATGAATAAACAAACTGTGGTACATACACATAATGGGATATTATGCTAACTTGAAGAACAACAAGGAAGCTGCAAGCCACCACATATCATGGATGAACCTTGAGGACATTATGCTGAGTGACATTAGTCAGTCACAAAAGGAGAACTACTTAGGACCATTATTGTAAATGAGTAAGAAAAAGAACACACACTAAAAGTGGGGAAAAATAATTATATATACATTTGCTGATCACCAGAATGTAAGGGATAAGAGGAGGGGATGGAGGGTGGGGAAGATAAAGCACAGGATAGCTTGGGTGCAGGTGGGGTGGGTGGGGGCAATACACAAGAAGCTGGAGAGGAATGGAAGAACAAGGCTGATGGGAGAACAGTTAAGCAGGTTCTCATGGGCTAAGTGGGACAGAGGTAAATAATGTTTGCAGAACCTTGGAACAATACCACGACTCTGATTAAGTAGCAGCTAATTGGTAGCGTAGTGGTTACGAATCGGGCTGTGAAACACAAGGTCAGCAGTTTGAAACTACCAGCTGTTCCATGGGAGAAAGATGAGGCTTTCTGCTCCCGTAAAGATTTACAGCCTTGGAAACCCTGTAAAGGGTTGCTATGAGTCGGAACCGACTCCACGGCACATAACAACAACAACAACAATTGTTTAACAGTGGCTGTCAACTCAATAAACATGGTTTTCATAAACATTGCAACAAAAGAGTCAATATTTTTAAGCATCAATTATACACTGGTCCTGATGTGGAGCTGTAGGATAAGCATTGGATTGTTAACCGCAATGTCAGCAATTCAAACCCACCAGCCACTCCTCAGAAACCCTATATAGGGTCACTATGAGTCAAACCAACTCAACAGCACATAACAACAATAACAAATGTTCGGCTGTCTGCCATGCCCTGTGAATGATAAAAAATATATCAAATTTGTTCCTGCCCTCAAAAGGACTGAAACCTATTAGGAAAAATAGTACACATTTATGTTGGTCCGAACTCATAGTGACCCTGTATAGAGTTTCTGATGTTGTAAATATTATACAAGAGCAGAAAATCTCATCTTTCTCCTGCAGAGCTACTGCTGGACTGGACCTGTGGTTACCACACTCCAAATATGCATATACACTAATCAAATAATTAGTAATAGAAAGTGACTCATAATTAAGAGCTAAATAAATTAATAGTTTATATAAAATGAGCACGTGGAATAAATACTGAATATTAAGTGTACAGTATGAATATAATTCTATCCAGTGCGTGATTGGACTTCTGGTATGATGCTGTAGGATACACACTGGACTGGGAACCACAAGGTCAGCCATTCAAACCCACCAGCTGCTTCTTGGAAACACTCTATAGGATTACAAATGTGTCAGAAACCAACTCAACAGTACCTAGTAACAACAGCAACAGTGAATGATTATTAAATTTATATTTCATTTAATTTTTAAATAATCATGTAACCTCTTCAAAAATATGTTTAATATATATCCCAGAGCATGAATAATATTTTAAACTTAATGTGCCACTGGCACTGTGGGTTAATAAGCTGGACTGTGAGGTTGCTTTGAACCACAAGGTCAGCAGTTCAAGCTCACCAGCATCTCCTTGGAAATCCTACACAGGATAGCTATGAGTCAGTATCTGCTTGACAGCACTTAACAACAACATTCTAGGGTTCTATAATGTGATAAGGAGCAGTAGTTAAGCATTTGTTTGCTAACCACTGGTGGAATTCTAACCCCAGAAGAAAGATGTAGCAGCCTACTTTCCCCAGAAGAAAGATGTAGCAGCCTACTTCTGTAAAGATTACAGCCTTGCAAACCCTTTGCAGTTGTTAAGTGCTGTAAAGTCAGTTCTAATTCATAGTGACTCTGTATAGGGTTTCCAAGGAGCAGCTGGTGGGTTTGAAGTTTTACTCTGTGTTATAGGAATGCTATGAGTCAGAATCAACTCTGCTACAACAGTTTGCGTTTTGTTTTGTTTTCAGTGATGTAACAAACAAATATTAGCATTTGTAAAAGTTTAATGTACTCCAAAAAAATACTATATCTGGAGTTAACCAGTAACAGATATTTGAATATCACAAAGCAATAAACAAGGACGTTGTTGTTAAGTGCCATCGAGTTGTCCGACCCATAATGACCCTGTATAGTGTTTCCAAGGAGCAGCTGGTGAGCTTAAACCACCGACCTTGCAGTTCAAACAAGTTTGCAGTCTGATGCATTAACTCACAGTGCCACACTAGGACTCCAAACAAGGACGAGTACCCATCAATTGACAATAAAAAAATTTTAATTTTTAAAAAGAAAATAATAAGTACTCAATGGCATGCTATAAAAAATGGGGATGAGAGAAGCTACACACAACCTATATTACACATTAAGAGAAGTAGAAAGAAAACACAATATTAGCAGCAGTCTTTCTAATAAATGTAAGACAAAACAAAAAGATCAATTAAATTATACTAAATAGGAATTCCAACAAACAAATGAGTATAAATTTAATACTTACTCATATTTTTTCTACGTTTGTTTGTCAATTGCTTCTTTCCATACTTTCAGACACCCCCAGAACCTCTATGTCAATCTGTTTTTTTTCACATGTTACCATTAAAAAAAAAGAAAAATTATCACAGTGCTTACAAAAATACAAGTTGGGGGTGTGAGGGAAGAGGTAGGAATGGGTAGGCAGCTAAAAACAAACAAATACAAGATGTCCGTGTTCTTTGCAAAAAATAAAGTATGTTGCTGGCAAAAAAAAAAAAAAAAAAAATTGGAACACTGAACTATTAATTTCATTTTTGAGTAGTGATAGATGTTGAAACAAAGACGAGATCATTCTAAAGGAAAAGATGACTTAAAATTAAAATTCATAAATATGTTTAAGCATTTTTAAAAAAGCTTAAAAGTAATGATTGTTATTATTCAGCTAACCTCTGAACACATTTTTTTAGTTCAAATAATTTTTTTACATATAAATATCAATTAGATAGCCATTCTCTACAAAAACATATAATTGTCATTTAATCTTCTATATACCTACGCATGACTCTATGAGTCAGAATAGGTTTGATGGCAGTGGACTTTATGTGTGTGTGTTCTGTTTTGTTTTGGTTTTTTTAATCCATCCTTAATGCATGGTCTTCTTAAAAACTGGATTTTTTTTTTCTCTTTATTTGCATGTTTACTTCTCAGAATAACTGATACATAAAAAAATAATAATACTTATTCATAGTATACATACTGTTGGAAACAGGGATTTCTTCTCTGAAATCAATGTTTTGAGAAAAAACCTGTTTCTTTTGATTAATACCCTTTTAAAGTCCATATATCCTTTTCCTTGTTTCATTTTTAGAGAAATGCATATCACAGGCTTACTAACCTGCTTCAGGAATTCATATTTCCATTTGAGTTGATTAACTTACCTCTCAGATACAACTTCATACGCCAATTTAGGGATTGTATTTATTTTTCTTACAGTTTGTTTTTTTGTTCCTTTCATTAGTCTCATTCTGCACTAAAGTTCCTTTATTATTTATTCATTTATGTTCAAACATACGGCAGCCTCTTCTCCATTCTCATTATTCTTATTTACTCTTCTCTGGTTATATTTTTACTACAACTATACCCTCAGCAAAATAGTTAATATGCAGACATTTTAATAAAATGTAGAATATTAATTATCTTTTACCCAATAGTCTTCTTCATTATTCCCAAAGTTCATGTGTTCCTTGAATTAAAAAGTGAAGTGTGAATCTGGTTTTAAAAACTAGATAGTAAAAATGATTTGCCGTTGTTTGAGTCAGTTCTAATGCATAGCGACCCTGTATAGGGTTTCCAAGGGGCAGCTGATGAGTTTGAATCACCAACCTTGAGGTTTAAACTGAGCTTTTGGTAGAATGCTTATCCTATAGCACCACACCAGTCTTCCAGGCTAGCAAAGTTTTAAAATCCCTGAGTGGTATAAGTTGTTAATGTACTTGGCTCCTAACTGAAAGGTGGGTAGTTGAAGTCCAACTGCCAACCCACAGGCACCTCAGAAGAAAACACCAGAAATAAATTTCCCAAAAGTCAGTCACTGAAAACTTTATGGAGCATAGTTCTACTCTGATACCCGTGAGGCACTGTGACTCAGAGCCAACTCTGTGGCAAATGGTGAGAAAACTTCAGGAATGAAGTAGTTATAAAAAAGAGTTTTAAATTGTGTGCCTAGTGTTTAAGTATTAGTTTTGTAAAATGACATCGATGATGGTGATAATGATCTCATACATTTGTATTAAATTAAGAATTAAACAAGATATCTGTACACATAGAGCCCCCATGAGGCAGAATCAACTTGACAGCAACTAATAACAACCATTGCACCTAATCTGTGGAGTTCATAGCTGACTGCCTGAGCTTAGATAAAATAACTGGTCAGTCAAACTGACACATAAAACAAAAAACACCTGATAATCAAAATTTGCTTGAAATGTTTTCTTTAAACTGGCATTTTTCAAAAAGCACATTTTAAAAATGATTCTGTGGGATTTACATCATAATTCTGTCAATGTATTAATACTGTATTTTCCTAATGATATAAAATATGCCACCAGTATTTCAAATGCCAGCAGGCACACCCACTGTGGACAAATTTCAGCAAAGCTTCCACTCCAAGCTTCCAGTTTGGTGATCTACTTTCAAAAATGAGCCTGTGAAAACATATGGAACACATCAGCATATTATCTGATATTGTGCTGAAAGATGGGCCTGTTGGGTTGGATGGCACTTAAATAAAATACACGGTGGCCACAACAATGAATTCAGCATACCTGTGATTATAAATATGGTGCAGGACCAGACAATGTTATGATTTGTTGTTCATGAGGTCGCTATGAATTGAAGTCTACTCAACGGCAACTAACAACAACAATATGATAATTCAACCTAATCTTAGAAGAGGCATTTGCCTACTCATTGACTCAATGGGTTAATAAGTGAATGTTGTGTTGTTGTTGATAAGTGCCATCTAGCAGGTTCCAACTCATAGCAACCCTGAATACGGTTTCCAAGGAACCACTGGTGGGTTTGAACCATCAACCTTGCTTTAGCAGTATTATGCTTATCCTACAGAACCACACCAGGACTCCTGAGTTAAAAAATAAATGACAAAATATAAAACATATTTATAGACTCAGGCTAGCCAATCCTGAGTCATCTAAAAATCTTTAATTTTCCTTCTGAGGTAGTCAGAATCCGGAAGCCTGATACTTCCTACATACTCCCTCCAAAAAGACATTTAGAGTAAACCTAAGGAGCTTAGCTCAGGGTCCTCAGTTTTCACCCACCCGTTATAAGAGGCTCTAACAATGTGTCCTCATGGTCTAATGTTTGTAACATTTTTGGAAATAATTAATATGCTTTTTTTCTGAAAAGGGATCCTTAAAACTCTATAAATTCATGCCCTTCAAATTCTATAAGCTCTGATGCCTGCCATAGAGACAGTTATATTCAGACTCCTCTTCAATAATTGTGGGTTTGGAACTTCCTTGTTTATCTTCAGGAAAATGGATGAGGAGGAACAATTGGGTTAAGCTAACTTATGGCCCCATTAAATAGCTGATGGACTCACTCATGGGTGACAGAAAGCTAAAAGAAGTACCAATATTTCAAGGACTCCCCTAGAGATAGGCAGTGTACTCTGTGTGACACCATTAGAAATTGTTTCACATTGAGACTGCATACACTTTTCCTTAGTCAATTAGACATTGCAGTCCCCATCTTCACTTTGAATAAATAGGAAGGCTATGTCTTAAAACTGAAACCTGAATAGAAAGGAAAGATTGGAGGAGAGAAAGAAGAAATAAAAAGTAAGGAGATGACTTGGGGTAATGCTCTTATTCAGGGAGTAACAAATTGAGGTACAAAAATAAAGTTTATCTTGGCGTTGTTAAGTTTTGTCAAGTAGGTTCCAACTCATAACGACCCTGTATAGGGCTTCCAAGGAGTGGCTAGTGGATTTGAACCACTGACCTTGTGATTCAAACAGACCTTGCATTACCCTGCAGTGTCACACCAGGACTTATCTTAGGAAATTGTAATGGGCTTTTAAAATGTGATTGTCTATCATGATCAAGTGGGATTCATATCAGGGATGCAAGGATGCTTCAGCATTAGAAAAACAATCAATGTTATCCACTATATAAATAAGAAAAGAACCACATGATCATATGGATTAATGCAGAAAAGGCATTTGACAAAATGCAGCATCAATTCCTGATAAAAACACTCAACAAAGTAGGAATTGAAGGGAAATTCCTCAACATAATTAAAAACATATGTACAAAACCAACAGCCTACATTACTCTCAATGGAGAGAAACTGAAAGCCTTCCCTCTGCAAACAGGAACCAGACAAGGATGCCATTTGTCACCACTCCTGTTCAATATTGTGCTGGAAGTCTTAGCAAGAGCTATACGGCAAGACAGGGAAATTAAAGGCATTCAAATTGGCAAAGAGGAAATAAAACTCTATTTTCAGATGAGGTGATCCTATACATAGAAAACCCCAAAGACTCAGCAAAAAAGCTACTAGACATCATTGGAAGATTCAACAAAGTGGCAGGATATAAGACCAACATACAAAAATCAGTTGGATTCCTCTATACCAAGAATGATGGCACTGAAAAAAACATTAGGAAAGCAAAACAATTTACAGTGGCTGCCCGAAGGATGAAATATCTGGGAATAAATGAAACCAGAGAGACAAAGGATCTATACAAAGAAAACGACAAAACACTACTACAAGAAAGCAAAAGAGACCTACAAAAATGGAAAAATGTACTATGCTCCTGGATAGGAAAACTTAACATTGTGAAAATGTCAATATTGCCCAAAGCAATTTACACATATAATGTAATCTCAATCCAGATTCCAATGAAATTCTTCAAACAGATGGAAAAAACAAGTACAAACTTTATATGGAAAGGAAAGAGACCCAGGATAAGCAAAGCACTGCTTAAGAAGAAGAATAAGGTTGGTACCCTCTCACTCCCCGATTTCAAAATTTATTATACAGCTATAGTGGTCAAAACAGCCTGGTACTGGTACAATGAAAGATACATTGTTCAGTGGAACAGAATTGAAAATCTAGAAAGTAACCCATCCACATACAGCCAACTGATTTTTGACAAAGTGCCTAGGGATGTTACATGTGAAGGAGATAGTCTCTTTAACAGATGATGCTGGCAGAACTGGAAAGTGATATGCAAAAGATTGAAACAAGACCTTTACCTCATGCCATAGACAAAACCCAACTCAGCATGGATTAAAGATCTAAATGTGAATCCCAGAATTATGATGGCCATCCAGGAAAAAATAGGGACAAATGTGAGAGCTCTAATGCAGGGCATACACAGACTACCAAACATTTTGAAAAGTACACAAACAAAAGTAGACAAATTAGATGATTGGGACATACTAAAAATTTGAATCCAAGTGCATCAAAAGACTTCACCAAAAGAGTAAAAAGGGAACCCACAGAATGGGAAAAAAATCTTTTGCAATGACATATCACATAAGGGACTCATTTCTAAAATATATAGGAAATTACAACACTGCAACAACAACCAAAAAAAAAAAAAAAAAAAAATAACCCAATTTAAAAAATGGGCATAGGACATGAACAGACACTTCACCAAGGAGGAGATCCAGACAGCCAACAGACACATGAAGAAATGTTCACGATCACTAG
>NW_006408586.1:7480294-7482665 GCF_000296735.1 Chrysochloris asiatica
GATGCAAATCAAAACAACAATGAGATGTCATCTCACACCAGCAATAACAGCAAAGATCAAAAAAGTTTAGGACAATAAATGCTGGTGAGGATGTGGAGACACTGGGACGCTCCTCCATTGTTGGTGGGATTGCAAAATGGTCCAACCTCTCTGGAAAGCAATATGGCACTTCCTCAGAAGGTTGGAAATAGAAATACCTTATGATCCAGCAATTCCTCTATGGTATTTACCCACAAGAAATACAAGCCATAACATAAGTAGATATATGCACACCAGAGTTCATAGCAGCACTATTTACAATAGCAAAAAGATGGAGACAGCCTAAGTGTCCATCAACTGAAATGGATAAACAAACTGTAGTACATACAATGGAATATTATGCTACCTTGAAGAACAAGAAGGCAGCTGTAAGTTATCACATAGCACGGATGAACCTTGAGGACATTATGTTGAGTGAAATTAGTCACAAAAGGAAAAATACTGCATAGGACCACTATTGTAAAGACTAAGAAAAAGAACCCATACTAAAGGGGGGTGGGGGATTATTTGCTGGGTACCAGGATGTGAGGGGAGGGTGAGGGGAAGAAGGGGAAGGTGGAACACAGGATAGGGAATAGACACAGGATAGTCTGGGTGCTGGAGAGAGGGGGCAATACACAAGAAGGGGGAGGGGAATGGAAGAACAAGGCAGAAAGGAAAACAATTAGGCAGGTTTGCATGTGATAAGTGGGACAGAGGTAAACAATGATGTATGCACAACCTTGGAAAAACAGGGCTCTGGGATACAGGGATTGAGACATGGTTTGAGTGGGTAAAAGGAGGGAAATAATGTTAAGATACTTGGCTGTCTTTTGAATCTTGGTTTGCTTTGTACCATTATAAAATAGACACTTGATGAGGAGAGAAAGGAATAGCCAGAAAGATCACCATAGAAAGCTTGTAAGTCTGTCTTCTGCCTAAAACTGATTGGAATACCTAAAATTGGGCTACAAAGTGCCCAGTGAAGCAGGCTTCCTGCGGAGCCTCTGCATTACATAAGACCATAGGTGGTATCCTGAACCCCATCCAGAATCTTCTGAGGTAGGAAATTTCCATTTGAAAGGACAAGCAAACCAGCCTGGAGCTGCTAGAAGAACAGAAAATCCTTCTTGAAAGATAGACTGACAGGAAAAATATAAAACAATAATGGCAGTCCGACTGACTACTACAAGAGCAAGCAAGTTGCTCACCCAGGAGACATGAAGGCACGTGATCGAATCCCCTCAAGGCAAACCCCCTTCCAAAACTAAGACTCAGTGGGAATACACAAGCAGATGTGCACTCTGACTGGTGACCATGTTGGTCACCAGGAAGGGAAATGAGGGAAAAACAGCAATGACGCTGTAAACTAAGCCCTACCACATTCAATAGACTCCTGTGAACCCGGATGGAGACCTTGTTGGCCAGCAGTGTGGCAAGACCTGAGGATTCCTGGACCCAGAATCAGTGACATAGCCATAGAGGACTAGAGTGGAGAATGAAGCGTCCAGCTGATGAGAAGACATAGACATAAGAACATCCACACTTGCAGATAATACCCACTTGACCTGGCTTCAATGGCTGGATGGTCAGAACTCAACTAAATGAAGAAAGAAGAGGAAAAGAAGAGAAATCTAATACAATTTGATGAACTTGACCTATACCTATGGATGCAGTAGCTCAAAAGAGGGAACAAATCTTTACAGTGAGGATCATTCCCACCCCATTGATACACAAGGTAGGCAGGGATGGGCAACTTAGATATAGGCTACCCAAAATGAGGGGGCTACAAAGGCAAGAAGTGACTGGCTTACAAGCTTTCAAGAGGGAGCCTAGATCCAGAGGGTGCAGAAGAGGGTAGAATCTCCACTGAGTAGTATCCAATCTGTCTGGGCGGGGCTGATAAAAGGAGATGGGGGTAGCACTCATGCAGCACAATAGTGAATAATTGCTATCAGGACTGTGAGGGTTGGAAATGTAAAGGTGGACATTTTGTAGCAAAAGGAGGAGAGTGATTGATATTGCAGTACAGGAGCAGAGGTCCCTGGGACCATCAAGGAGAAGAACGGAGTGCGGGACCCTACCCAGAGAAACAGTGATGCCAGAGATGGAGGCAGAGATGATGAGGTGGAGAGATGGAGCAGCTGGGGACTCTAGACTAGGAGAGGGAGAGGGGCTGTGTGCTGAGGACCAAGGTATGGGCTTGCAGGGGATACCCTTTGGTTGGTTGATGATGCATGGAAGGGATTGTAACCATGGCAATGAAACAATATAGGACAGGATGAATGTAATGCTAATGTTCTCCCATGTAAACTATCACATAATTCACAATAAAACATTTTAAAAATAAATA
>NW_006408586.1:7482765-7494044 GCF_000296735.1 Chrysochloris asiatica
AAAAAGCTGATTGTCAGTGTTTAAAAAATATATCACCTTTCTGAAAAGAATCATTAATTCAAAATCATGGTAGGAAGATCTGAATACTAATAAATCAGAATACACTTAACATAAGTGAAACAGGGTTAAGAAATTGAAAGGGAAAAAGAAAAACTTTGAATTTTCATTCATATACTCAATGTTTCTAAAGTCACACAAAATCATTAAAGTTTCAGGGGGTAATCTCCATGATATTTCCTTATTTTTATTTTAGTAAGCTGTACAAAGTTTGAAATGTGTTCTGCTTAGTTTTAAAGCACTGTCCTCCTGTCAGAAAACCATTATCTACTGATCTAACATCTGAAAATGACAATCAATCTGTTGTCACAGTATACACTATCTCTTATTATTTAAGTTAGATATGGCATTTACTGGTTTGGTTGCTTATGAAAAATTCATTAGAACCTAATCAAATTAAGTCTAAATTCCAGGACTTAAACTCCTTGTACCATTTTAATATAAAAACAAATTCAAAATCTCAAAATAAAAACCACAATACACAGGAAAGAGATTCTGTCATAATACAATAACTTTGATTATGAATATGAATAATGAACTAAAAATTAAATTTTGAAACGTTCTTTCTGATCCCAAGCCACGTTTCTACTCCAAATTCAGAAATTCAGAAAACTGCATTTATTTTTCTGTTCTTTATTAATTTTCATAAAGAAATGAGATGACACAATTATCTGTACATCCTTAAACATTTAATGAACCACTCAAAGTAATATTTTGGAGTAAATCTATTCTTTGGATCTGAAACACATGTTTCTCTAATGAATAATTCTAGGCTAAAGTGAACTGTTATGTTTAAATGTCCATACTTTCCAAAAGAAGTTTCAAAAAGCAATAAAACCTATTTTAAACAACCAAGTTCCAAAAAACCCCTAAAATATAATGTGATAGGCATTCAGACATTGATTCTCATGTTGGGTATCTCTCTCTTAATAAACAATAAAATATGGCATTGATTAAAACTAACATAAAACAACAAATGGTAATGAGGTTGTGGGAGGCTGGAAGTCTTATACACTGCTGACGGAATTATAAAATGGTACATCCACTAGGGAAAATGGTATGGCGATTCCTCAAAAAGCTTGAATGAAAAATCCCATGTAACCCTAATATATCAAGGATATATTAGGTACACCCTAGAATATATATCTATATAGAGAGACATACAGACAGGATATGTTGTTGTTGAGTAATGTAGAGTTGATTCTGACTCATAGCGACCCTGTATAGGGTTTCAGAGAAGTGATTGATGGGTATGAATGGCCAACAGTGTGGTTAACAGTCCAGTGCTTATCCTACAGTGCTACACCAGCACACAAGTGCTACTTATTAAAGGTACGGCACTATGCACATTTAGATCAACTGGCAAAACATAGTTCATAATGTTCTACATCCTAATGTGACAAGTAACATCTGGGTTTTTAAATGCTTGTCAGTAGCCATCTAAGATACAAATAACTGTCTCTTTCTATTTAGTGGAAAAAGAGTAAAGAAAACCAAAGATTTGAGGGAAAAAACAAAATCAGTCCATAGTACTTACTAATGGTCCACATGCACTAAAGGCTTTTCAAGCATGAGATTAGAACTAGCTGGTGCCTGATTACCATTACTGAACCCTCTGACCAGAGATAGACTAGTAGTTCCCAGTAAGAATGAAATCAGAATGTAAAACAAAACTCAAATTCATAAAAGGAAATCAGACTTATTGTAATGATAGATATATACTTGATAAACCTCTGAGACGATTGTACCCTTTTAACCTGGAACAGAGGTCATCTTTCATTCAAATAATAGATTGATTTTAAAATAAACAATAACACCCAGGAGAAATGTGCTTACTCCTTAGAACAATTAACTATACTAAGACATGCAACATTTGCCCAAATTAAAGATGAGACGGCAAAGAGGGCCAGGGAAAGTGAAGGGATGAAAGCAGGGAAGCCAGGTAAAAACGGAAGGAGTATCCACGCAGTGTAGGCACAGCAACAAACATAACAAAACAGTTTGTGTATATGAATTGTTCAATGGAACACTAATTTGATGTGTAAACTTTGATTTAAACACAATAGTATATAAAAACAAAATAGTCTTGGATTTATTGATTTTGAGTTTGTAAGTGAAAGTCTGCTATATAATTTAAATGACTAGTTTATGTGATAAGTACACCAAAGTCTTCGGCTAAAACCTGATTTTAATGAGAAATGCATTAATGATATATTTGCTATTTAAACTTCAGTTATTAATAAAACATTCTAGGATATGAAATGATTTTCTTACAATACATAAAATGTTTTGGGGTTTTTTTCTCCAATGGGTTGCAGTTTTCTTTGTTCTGTCAGGAATAACTGACAATCAGGATAGTGGAAAAAGAAGGGTTCAATTTTCAGGAAGTTGCACCTGTGATTTCAGCTGCTTCAGGTCAATGGCTGACACTCAGACTGAAATTGCAGAAGCTATAAAACTGTTGACAGCAGAACTCAATTTTATTGCCCTCACATTCCAAAGCAATCACATAGAAGCCCAGTTAACCAGTTGCATCCCAGTCTGTAGCTACTACTACCAGACAGAGCAGAGGTGGGGAACATTTTTTCTGCTAAAATTTATAGCATCATTCATGGACTGTACAAAATTATCAAATTAAAAATTAGCATTTTATATTTGCTCAACAATTTAATTAACTCCCCTCTAATTTGATGACCTTGTGTGGTGCCGTGGGTTAATATGCTGGACTACAAGGTTGGTTTGAACTACAAGGTCGGCAGTTCAAGCTTACCAACCACTCCTCAGAAACCCTATACAGGGTCTCTATGAGTCAAAACAGACTCGAGGGCACTTAGCAACAGAAACAACAAATGTGATGGCTGGAAGTATGGTTGCCTGGACAGGGTCAGATAAATGATTACTGGGGCTGTCTAAGTCCTGCCGGTCATTCCCCACTCTTGAGAGAGAGTCTTAATATGTGGACACGCCTTTTAATTTTTGTACTTATTTTTCACCTGAATAATGATGGTTGTCATTTATTGAGTATTTATTATATGAAAAATATCATATGAGATATTTTATATTTATGGCTTACTTGTGAAGAAATTAAAGCTCACAGGAGCCCAAATCCTCAAGTTGCTTACCCATCTACACAATGAATTGAATTGGCCAGTTAGATTTAAAAGCATATATTGTAAACCTTTACCTAACAATGTCTCCCATACCAGCAGCAATATCATCACTGGGAGCTTGTTACAAATGCTGAATTTCAATCCCTACTCCCAGTGGATCAAATCTTTACTTTAACAAAATTCTCAATACTCATGTTAAATTCAAGAAGCATCGCACAGTGCACTAATTCATTAAAAAAAAAAAAATCAAGTAACTATTATGTTGTTGTTGTTGTTAGGTGCCATCGAGTCTGTACGACCAATAGTGACCATATGCACAGCAGAACGAAAGATTGCCTGATCCTGGGCCAACCTCACTACTGTTGCCACACTTGAGTCCATTGATGCTGTCACTTGGCCAATCCATCTCGTTGGGGGTTTTCCTCTTATTCTCTGACCCTCCACCTTACCAAACATGATATTCTTCTCCAGTGACTGGTCCCTCCTGACAATATGTCCGAAGTCTGAGAGATGAAGTTTGGCCATCCTGACCTCCAAGGAGCACTCTGGCTGTACTTCTTCCAACATAGATCTGTTGGTTCACTTGGCAGCCAATGGCACTTTCAATATTCTCCAACACCATAACTCAAATGCATCAATTCTTCTATTATGGATACCCTTTATTCATCACTGACTTAAAATCAGTGCCTTTCTTGAAAATACAGGTATTTGTCACTTAACATTCACCAAGCATTCTATGAAATAGGATGTTATGTGACCTGGATACAGTATGAACATTAATTTAAAATCTTATGGGGGCTGGCCCACTGCTAGTCATCCTCATCACCACCTCTGCTGTTGCTGCTACTGCTGACATTTCTGGAAGAGGCCAGAGGAATTGGTAGAGGCAGCAGCAAAGGAGTGAAAGGAAGAAAATAGGGAGGGAGTGGAGTGTGGCCAGCACCTGCACACTGTTCCTCCACCTGAACATCAGGAGCAGCTTGGTATGAACTCTGCCAATGCTCCCACTACCACCTGCCCACCAGACAATACCTGAGAGCCTGAGCTAAGTCATGCTCTCTTCATCGCCTGCCTGTATCCTGCCCATGGCTCAGTCATGCAAGAGAGTAGGTTTGGAGTCTTAAAACCATTGTTGTTAATGTTAAGTGCCACAGAGTCGGTTCTGACCCATAGTGACCTTGTATAGGATTTCCAAGGAATGGCTTGTGAGTTGGAAAATTGGAAATTGTCAAACATGAAATGGAACACATAAACATACACCTACAAGGATTACCAGTTAATACCAATATTAGCCAAATTTACACACCAATCAATGAAGCCAGTGATTATGAAACTGAAGAATTCTACCAATTCTTCAGTCTGAAACTGATCAAACATGCAATCAAGATGTATTGATGATTACTGGTGATTGGAATGCAAAGCTGGAAACAAAGAGGAAGGATCAGTAATTGGAAAATATGGCCTTGGTGATAGAAACACAGCATACAACCACCATCACTCTACATTAATTTCACTGTATAAAAATAATTTAAATGAAATGTCTGCAAATATGCTTTATTTATTCTATAATAATAACTCATTTCTTTTCAAATAATAATTATCCCATTAGATTGTTGTTAAGTGACATTGAGTCAGTTGTGACCCTATGTACAACAGAATGAAACACTACCCAGTCCTGTGCCATCCTCACAATATCTGCTATTCTTGAGCCTATTGCTGCTGCCACTGTGCCAATCTACCTCATTGGAAGTAGTCCTCTTTTTTGCTGACCCTCCAATTGACCAAGCATGATTTCCTTCTCCATAGACTCATCTCTCCTGATAATATATGTCCAAAGTATAAGAGATGAAGTCTGGCCATCTTGGCTTCTAATGAGCATTCTGGTTGTACTTCTTCCCACACAGATTTGTTTGTTTTTTTGGTAGTCCATGGTACCTTTAATATTCTTCTTCAACACCATAAATCAAATGCAACAGTGTTCTACAGTCTTCCTTATTCATTGTCCACCTTTCACATGTATATGGGGGTAGTGAAAATACCATGGCTTGGATCAGGTGCAATTTAGTCCTCAAACTGACTTACAATTGCAATGTTAAACTACACTGTTGTTATTCCATTTATATAAAGATAAAATCATGACAGATATGATTTTGTCAGTATGTTATCTGATTATCAGCAAGAAAAATGTGTGTTGTGTCTCCAATCTTTTTCATTTAAAAACTTACCAGGAAAAAAAACACATAAAAAGGTGAGAGAGATAACAACTGTAAAACTCGATGAGAAAAGAAAAAATAAAGCTAAATAAACATAGAAATATCAACCTAATGCCTTGAAATCAGAAATAAGTTTCCCAGTTTCCAGGACCTCGTCTAACTTGTATTGGGAGTTTTATTAGAATTATCTGCCACTGTAGTGTTACTTTGCTGTCCAAAAATGTCTGCTTAAGATTTTTAACAAATTTCCAAATGATCTATCTACATCACCACTACAGATGAAGTATCTCGACCAGCCAGATCAGACTGACTGGAAACAACACAAGCAAATGCTAAATTACATTCCCTAATGAATTATCTGAACATAGAAATCCAGTGAGAGCAGCAACATGAAATTTGAATTGGTGGACAGAGGCTGGCATGGCTGAGGCAGACAGATACGGAAATGGAAACTACAGTTTAGAAGTGTCAAATGAGGACAGAAACAGTGTTAGTGCTCTAATGAATAATCTAATGAGAGAGAGACTACTACTGGTTCATAGACAAGAACCATACAACCATCTGACAGAAAACCTTCATTAATGGAATAAGTAGACAAATATATTAATTTTTGTAGTTAGATAATTGTAATCACTTTATTCTTTCAACATGTGATCTGCATTGAATAACTCTAAAATACTAAGTACTGCACTTCAAACCACAAAGTTGGCAACTCAAAAACACCAGCTTCTCCTAACCCTATACAGGGTTTCTGCGTCGGAACCAACTCAGTAGCACTTAACAAAAACAGCATTGTTACAGTAACTCAGATATATCCAATTTTTTAATTCTGAATTTAAAAATTTGAAAGTGAGTGGGCTCATCAAAAATGGTCCCATAGTCCTTAGATCTTCAGAGGCTATATGAATCTTTACATAAGCAACAATCTCATCTTTCTCCCTCAGAATAACTAGTAGGTTCGAACTGTTGACCTTGCAGTTAGAAAGTCAATATGTAATTCACTATGCCACCAAGGCTCCCCAGTCCTTAACTGTTGCTATTGTTAAGTGCTGTTGATTCGCTTCTAAATCACAGTGATCCGATATAGCATTTCTGAGTCTTTAGATCTTTGAAGGAAGAGAAAGCCTCATATTTCTTCCATGGAGCAGCTGGCAGGCTTGAACAGCATGTTAAAAGATTTGAAGTAACAAGATCATTCACTTATGCTGATTTTAGCTGCAAAGAGAGTAAAAATTAAGATATACTCTGGTATCTACTGCAAAAAGCTAATTTGACACATATTTTCCATAAATTTTAATAGATATTAACTATGACTACACTTAACAACAACGACTGGATACAGCATGGTTTAGAATCAGGAAAGGTGTATGCCGTGCTTGTAGCCTTTCACCATACATATTCAATCTGTATGCTGAATAAATATTCCAAGAAGGCAGATTATATGAAGAGGAATATGGCTTCAAGATTGGAGGAAGACTCATTAACAGTCTGCAATATGCAAATGCTATATAACCATCCTTGGTGGAAGCAAAGAGGACCTAAATATTGATGAAGATCAAAGACTTCTGGAAGACACATTCTTCATAAGGTTATCCAGAGTTGGCTGTGACCCACATAGTCGGATATCTTTACATAGTTAACAAAGCACAAGTTAACGTCTGTCTGTATTCTTTGAGTTCAGCCAAGATCCATCAGACATCAGCACTGATACCCCTAGTTCCTTGTCCTCTTCTGAATCCAACTTGAACATCTAGCAGTTCGCTGTTATTGCAATGTTCCAAATATTTTTTAAGTTACCATCAGTAAAATTTTTGCAAGTGATATTAATATTGTTTGATGATTTCTGAATTCCATTGAGCCATCTTTCTTTGAAATGAGTACACATATGGATCTCTTCAAATCAGTTGGCCAGGTAGATGTTTTTCAAATTTCTTAGCATTGATGAGCAAGAACCTTCAGTGCTGCATCAGTTCGTTGAAATGTCAATTCCTGAAGCCTTGCTTTTTGCCAATGCTTTCAATGCAGTCTCGGACGTCTTTCTTAAATACAATTTGTACTTGATCATTTGGTACCTCTTGAAATTATTAAACACTAATCAATTATTTGAAGGAGCTCTGGTAGCGTTGTTGTTGTTGTTGTTAAGTGCCATCGAGTCGGTTCCGACCCATAGCGACCCTGTACAGGGTTTCCGAGGCTGTAAATCTTTACGGGAGCAGAACACCTCATCTTTCTCCCACGGAGCGGCTGGTAGTTTCAAACTGCTGGCCTTAAGGTTCGCAGCCCGATTCGTAGTGGTTGTGAATCAGGCTGCGAACCTTAAGGTCAGCAGTTCGAAACTACCAGCTGTTCCACGGGAGAAAGATCTGCTCCCATAAAGATTTACAGCCTTGGAAACCCTGTACAGGGTAGCTATGAGTCGGAACCAACTCCACGGCACATAACACCAACAACAACCAATTATTTGTGGTCCAGTAACTCTGCATATTCCTTCCATCTTCTTCTGATGCTTCCTGAATCATTCAATATTTTGCCCATCAGTTCCTTCAGTTTTGCAAGCCAAGACTTTTTCTTCAGTTCTTACAACTTGAGAAGTGCTAAACATGTTCTTACCTTTTGATTTTCTAACTCCAGGTCTTTACAGATTTCATTGTAATATTTTCCATTGTCTTTCTAAAGCAGCCCTTCAAACTTTTCTGTTCAGTTCGTATATTTAATCATTTCTTCTAGTCTCTTTAGCTTTTCTACATTTAAAAGCAAGTGCCAGAGTCTCTTCTGACATTCATTTTGGTCTTTTCTTTATTTCCTGTCCTTTTAATGATCTTTTGCTTTCTTCATGTATTACATTGTTGATCTCATCCTGCAGCTTTTCTGATCTTTGGTCCTTAGTGTGTAATGCATCGACTCTGTTTTTAAGATGGTCTATGAATTTAAATGGGATATATTCAAGATCACAGATTTGATTTAACCTTGTTTAGCTTCAGCCTTAAATTGTTGTTAAGTGACACTGAGTTGGTTCTGATTCATAGCAACACTGTATAGGATTTTTGAGGAACTGTTGATGGGTTTGAACCGCTGACCTTGTGGTTCCCAGTCCAGTGATGATCCACAGTGCCACACCAGAAGTCCAAGCCTAAAATTACATATGAACAATTGGTGGTCTGTTCCACAGTTAGCCCCTGGCTTATTTAGGCTGATAATATTGAGCTTCGTCATCTCTTCCCACAGATGAAGTCATTTTAGTTCCTATGCTTCCATCTGGAGAAGTACGTGTGTACAGTCGCTGTTCATGTTGTTCAAAAAAGACATTTGCAATGAATAAGTGACTGCTCTTGCAATCATGGGATCGCCAGCACTGTTTCTGTCATCAAGGTCATATTTTTCCAACTACTGATCCTTTTCTTTGTTTCCAACTTCCACATTCCAATCACCAATAATTATCAATGCATCTTGATTGTATGTTTGATCAATTTCATATTGAAGAAGTTGGTAGAATTCTTCAATTTCATTATCACTGGCTTTTATTGATGGAGTATAAATTTGAATAACAGTGGTATTAACTGCTCTTCATTGAGGTATATGGATATTATCCTGTCAGAGACAGTATTATGCTTCAAGATAGGTCTTAAAATGATCTTGAGGATGAATGTGGAACAATTTCCCTTGAATTTGTCATTCCTGGCATAGTAATCTATGTGACTATTCAATTCAAGTTGGCTATTACTAATCTATTTCAACTCATGAATAGCTAGAATATCTATTTTCATGCATTCCATTTCATTTTTGATGATTTTCAATTTTCCTAGATTCATACTTTGTACATTCCATGTTCTGATTATTAATGGGTGTTTTCACATCTTGAAAGCTTTACTCTATTTGTATCATTACAGTCAACTTTATCAATAAATGAAAATCCTTAAGGTTTGGCTCTATTCACATCATGAAAGTCAACTCTACTTTAAGGAGGCAGTTCTTCCCTAAGGTGTTATGAGTTCTTTCAAACCATAGAGGCTCATCTCCTGACACTACATCAAACAATGTTCTGCTAAATATTCAGAAGTAATCCTCCTCTCCTTCTTCCTAATCTGTTTTAGTCTGTAATCTATCTTAGTCTGTAAACTCAGCTGAAATCTGTCCACCATGGATGATCCTGCTAATATTTAAAATACTGGTGGTATAACTGCAAGAATCATAGCCACACACAAGTCCCACAGTACGACAAACTAACACTTGAAGGGTGGTAAAACTCTTTAGTTCCTCTCAATAATGACTTGGGACTTTGATTTTTGCTTTCCCACAAATTCTTGCAAATATTTTACTAGATTTCCTCTTAGACAGTTGTTAAGTGTCCTTGAGTCAGATCTGACTCATAGCGACCATATATATACAAAACAGAATGAAACTGCCCCATCTTACACCAATCTTACAATCGTTGTTAAACTTGAGCTCTCCACTTTATGAACCATGATGTTCTTCTCCAGGGACCGGACCCTCCTGATAATAGTATGAAAGGCAAAGTCTCACCATCCTGGATTCTAAGGAGTATTCTGGCTCAACTTCTGTGAACAAACTTATGTTTGTTCTTCTGGCAGTCCATAGTACTATTAATATTCTATAACACTGTAGCTCACTATCTTCAGATGCATAAATCTTAATCATAATGGTATTAACTGGTCTTCTTTCTAGGAGTGTAAATATTATCCTATCACAGACAGCATTATACTTAAAGATACATTTTGAAATGTTCCTTTTGGTGATGAATGTTACACAATTCCTTTCTTATTTGTCATTCCAGGCTTAGTCAACCGTATGATTGTTAGATTCAAAATGACTAACACCAGTCCATTTCAACTCACTACTGCCTAAGATATTGATATTTATGCATTCCATTTCATTTTGGAATATTTTCAATTTTCCTAGATTCATACTTCATACATTCCCTGTTTCAATTATTAATGGATGTACATGTCAGTTTCTCCTCATTTTGAGTTGTGTCTCAAAAGCAAATAAAAATCCTAAAAGCTTTATTTCATTTGTGTCATTTACATTAAGGAGGCAGTCCTTTCCCAGTTGTATTTTGAGTGCCTTCCAACCTTAGGGGCTCATCTTCCACCACTATATCTGACAATATCCTGGTACTCATCATAATGTGTAATATTCAATATTATGGCACTATCTGACGGTATTCCACGCTATTCCTAATGTTTTCAGTAGCTAAACATTCATAAGTAGTTTGTCTCACCTTCTTCCTAGTATGTCTTAGTCTGGAAGTTCAGCTAAAAACCTGTCCACCATGGGTGTATCCTGCTAGTATTTAAAATACTGGTTCCATAGCTCCAGTATCACAATAACACGGAAGCCACCACTGAATGAAAAACTGGCATATGAATGGTGGCTTAGGCTTTTGTTGTTGTTGTTAAGTGCCATTGAGTCAATTCCAACCCATAGCGACCCTGCATAGGGTTTCCAAGGAGAAGCTGGTGAGCTTGAACTACCAACCTTGCAGTTCAAATGACTTTGCAGTCTGACTCATTAACCCACAGCACCACACCAGGACTCCTTAGTGTGACCTTTATATTTAAAAAAAAAATCTTTTTTATATTTTTTCTCTTAAATGTTTTATTGTGAATTATGTGATAGTTTACATGGGAGAACATTAGTTTTACATTAATTCTATTATATATCGTCTCATTGCCATGGTTACAATCCCCTCCATGCAATCCTTCCCAGTACCCCCTAGGTCTTCAGCACACAGTCGCTCTCCTTCTCTGGATCTAAAGTCTCCAGCTGCTCCATCGCTCCACATCATCATCTCTGGCTCCATGTCAGGCATCACTGCTTCTCTGGGTAGGGTCCCGCTCTCTGCTCTTCTCCCTTGATGGTCCTAGGGACCTCCGCTCTT
>NW_006408586.1:7494914-7496654 GCF_000296735.1 Chrysochloris asiatica
AGTAACAGTCGGTCTGCCTATGTTGTTTTATATTTTTCCTGTAGGTCATTCTTTCAAGAAGCATCTTCTGTTCTTCTAGCCACTCCAGGCTGGTCTGCTTGTGCTTTCCTGATCATTTTTATCTGCTATTGCTTCTAGTTGGAACCAAGAGCCCTCAAACCCTCTAGCCCTCCAGTGACCATGACAGGAGTGAAGGAGCTGAGGCAGGTGCATCCCTGCACTGGGATAAGAAGGCTGCATGGCTGCTGGAGGTTGAATGAACTCAGAGTGACCCTTATATGAGGCAGCATCAGAAAGTTAATAGAAAAATGGAATTAAACGATTTTGGATATATAATATCTGTCTATGCAATTAAATATTCTTAAGGGAAATTATTAAGATGTATAACAAGAGTTAAGTGGGAATATTGTCATTTCTCTTGATTAGAATTGCCTATGACCCAGCCATGACTGAGTCCTGTAAAATGTGGAGGAGTTATAACTAAAAATTCCTATTATTGTTAAGTGCCATAGAACAGATTCCTACTCATAATGACCCTGTATAAGGTTTACAAGGAGCAGCTGGTGAATTTGAACTGCCAACTTTGCAGTTTAAACTGACCTTGTGGTCCAGTTCTTATCCTACAGTGCCACACCAGGACTTCTAAGCTCTCTTAAACTTTGATGCAGAAACATCACTGTTTGATGTCTTCTTTGCAGAACAGAAAACACAAGTGTGAGAAGAGTTCTTCTAGGATTCATTATAATATCTATCTATGCAAAAGCAGTCTCCATTGCGTCTCCAGTGATATCTGATGAGTAGCTGTCCTTGCAGAACTAGGATAAAACTTGGGAGAGCAATGGAAGTACCCTGCAGGGACTGACTTGACTGTGCACTAATTATGAGAGACTGGCATATGTAGAACATTTGAGTCAAAGTAGTTTAAACTCTTACATTACTGGTGGGAGTATTTTTAATTGAAAATTGAATTATTATTAGAAATCTGAAATCATATATATGAATAGGTTGAGAAAGTCCCAGTTATGCCAAAGGGAGATATGGTTATAACTAATGAGTAGTTTCTTCCTTGAGTGATAATAATTCATTTTAAAAGAAGCATTTATAGAATGAGGTATTCTACAAGATTTACCAAGTATACTATTTTTCTGTTAGGTGGGAGATCTTTCCTTTTACTTAAAAACTTTATAATTGCCTGTAAATTGTTATCAGAAGATTCTTCTCAGGATTATTTTAAGACTAGTTTACTATTGGGGTAGATAAATTAGTCAGATGTTGTTTCATCAGAAACAAAATGAATGGATGAGAAAATAAATAAAGCTTAGAAATGAAATATTAAAAGATGGTGTTTTTCAATGCTATCAAGTTAGAAGTCAACAATAGGAAGACCAAGGAAATCAAGTCAAATACATGGAAACTGAATAACACCCAGCTGAAAAGTGACAGGGTAGTAGAAGAAATTAAATGTGGATTCACAAAGTTCCTAGAAATAAATGAGAATGAAAACACAACATACCAAAATCTTTGGGACATGGCGAAAGCGGTGCTGAGAGGACAATTTAATGCAATAAATGCACACATCCAAAAAGAAGAAAGAACCAAAATCAACACATTAACACAGCATCTACAACAATTAGAAACAGATCAACAGAGGGAACCCACAGCCACCAAAAGAAAAGAAATAATAAAGATCAGAGCAGAAATAAATGAGATAGAAAACAGGAAAACTATAGAAACAATCAA
>NW_006408586.1:7497292-7499229 GCF_000296735.1 Chrysochloris asiatica
CATCACCATAGAAAGCTTGTAAGTCCATCTTCTGCCTATAACTGATTGGAATACTTAAAATGGGGCTACAATGTGCCCAGTGAAGGAGGCTTCCTGCAGAGACTCTGCAATACATAAGACTATAGGTGGAAGTCTGTACCATATCCAGATCTCCAGAGATGGGAAATTCCCACTTGAAAGGACAAGCAGACCAACCTGGAGTGGCTAGAAGAACAGAAGAAACTTCAATATAAGAGAATGAAATTTCTCAAAACTGGAACAATAAACACCATCCATATAAATGGAGAAAAGATTGACGTTGTTAAAGACTTCATTTTTCTCGGATCAACCATTAACACTCATGGAAGCAGCAGTCAAGAAATCAGACAACATATTGCGTTAGACAAATCTGCTGCACAAGACTTCTCGAAAGTGTTGAAGAGCAAGGATATCTATTTGATGATTAAGGTGTGCCTGGCCCAAACAACGGTATTTTAAATAACCTCATATATATGTGAAAGCTAGAAGGTGAATAAGGAAGACCGTAAAATATTTGATGCATTTAAGTTATGTAGTTGGAGGAGAATATTAAAAGTACCAGGGACTGCCAAAAAACAACCAGATATGAGTTGGAAGAAGAGTGCTCCTTGGAAGCCAGGATGACCAGACTTTATCTCATACTTTAGACATATTATCCGTAGGAGCCAGTCACTGGAGAAAGATATCATGTTTGGTAAAGTAGAAGGTCAAAGAAAAAGAAGAAGACTCCCAACGAGATGGATTGGCACAGTGGCAGTAGCATGGGCTTAAGCATAGCAATGATTGTCAGATTGGACCAGGACTGGGCAATGTGTAGTTCTGTTGTGCACAGGGTCAGTATGAATCAGTATCAACTAGATGGCACATAACAATGACAATAACGCAGTCATGAATTTGAAGTCCTAGTGTGGCACTGTGGGTTAATGTACTAGACTGTAAAGTTGGTTTGAACTGCAAGGTTGGTGGTTCAATCTCACCAGCTGCTCTTCGAAAATTATATACAGGGTCACTATGGGTTGAACCAACTCGACGGCAAATAACGATAACTATAAGTCCTGAATTTATACACACATGTACATAACGCTGATGATCTTAAGAAAACTCAATTATCACTTGCTGTTGTTAGGTGCCATGGAGTCAGTACCAACTCATAGCGACCCTATGAATAGCAGAACAAAGCACTGCCTGATCCTGGGCCAACCTCACTACTGTTGCCGTGCTTGAGTCCATCAATGCTGCCACTTGGCCAATCCATCTCGATGGAGTCTTCTTCTTTTTCACTGACCCTCCATCTTAACAAACATGATGTCCTTCTCCAGCGACTGGTCCCTCCTGACAATATATCTGAAGTATGAGAGATGAAATGTGGCCATCTTGGCCTCCAAGGAGCACTCTGGCTGCACTTCTTCAAAAATGTACCTATTGGTTCTATGGACAGCCCATGGCACTTTCAATCTTCTCCTCCAACACCATAACTCAAAACATCAATTTTTCTATGGTCTTCCTTATTAACTGTCCAGTTTTTGCACGCATATGAGGTTATTGAAAATACCATGGCTTGGATCAGCCTTTAAGTTGACATCTTTGCTCTTCAACACTTTGAAAAGGTCTTGTGCAGCAGATTTGCCTAATGCAATTCGTTGTTTGATTTCTTGTCTGCTGCTACCTTGAGGATTGATAGTTGGTCCAAGAAGAATGAAGTCCTTGACAGCTTCAATCTTTTCTCCATTGATAAGAAAGTTGTTTATTTGTCCAGTGTTGAGGATTCTTGTTTTCTTTACATTGAGATGTAATCCATATCAAAGAATATTTTAAGTCCGCTTCACTTTCAGCAAGCAAAGTTGTATCATCTGCATATCACAGGTTGTTAATGAGTCTTCCTCCAATCCTGATGCCACATTTTTCTTCATAGAACCCAG
>NW_006408586.1:7500799-7502970 GCF_000296735.1 Chrysochloris asiatica
ATTTCAGATTGAAGAAGTTGGTAGAATTCTTCTATTTCATCCTCACTGGCTTTAGTGGTTGGTGCATAAATTTGAATATTAGTGGTATTAACTGGGCTTTCCAGTAGGTGCCTGGATATTATCCTATCACAGACAGGGTTGTACCTCATGACTGATCTGGATATGTTCTTTCTGACAATGAATGCAACACTATTCCTCTTCAGTTTGTCATTTCTAGCATAGTTAACCACGTGGTCATCAGATTCAAAGTGGCCAATACCAGTCCATTTCAGCTCACTAATGCCTAAGATATCAATGTTTATGTGTTCCATTTCATTTTAGACAACCTCCAAATTTCCCAGATTCACACTTCATACATTCCATGTTCCAATTTTCAATGGTTGTTTACAGCTCTTTCTCTTCATTTTGAGTTGTGCCCTGTCAGCAAATGAAGATCCCGTGGGCTTTACACCATTCGCATTATCACAGTCAACTCTACTTTGAAGAGGCAGCTTTTTCACCATTCCTCTTTCAATTTGTCATACTGTGGTGGCTTGTGAGTTGCTGCTATTCTGAAAGCTATGCCACCGGTATTTTAAATACTAGCAGGGTCACTCATGGTAGACAGGTTTCAGATGAGCTTCCAGATGAAGACTGACTAGGAAGAAGAGTGATGAACTACTTCCAAATATGTAGTCACTGAAAACCTTATGAATAGCAGAGAAACACTGTCAGATATAGTGCCGAAAAATAAGCCCTTCAGGTTGGAAGTCACTCAAAATGCAACTGGGGAAGAGCTGCCTCCTCAATTATCACTTATAGTTCATAATTTGAAGATATTAAGATTGTGTCTATCTTTACAAATAGATGTATGAAATTCCAGTACTCAGATTCTTTTTGTTTTAATTGTTATAGCCCATGTTACATTGGGAATGAAGATTTATAAAAGCATCCTAAAATACTGTGGCCATGAAAGATATTTAAAAGAATTACAGACAAATAGTAGTATTATCCGTGAGTGCTGAATAAGGAATTATTTTTCCAATGCTAACTCAAGAAGATAGTCTGTTACAAGGCAGAAGAATAGAGCTCCACTCATAATGTACACTGTTGTTGTTTAGTGCTATTGAGTCTGTTCTGACCCATATGACTGAGGAGCATTTGGTGAGCTTGAACCACTGATCTTTTGGTTCAAATTGATTTTGCAATCCAACCCACAGCACCACACCAGGACTCACTTAATGTACATAAACAGAGATAAAGTTGACTCTATGCAACATATATTCAGAAGCAGCCGTGGAACAAGAGATATCATTGCTGATATCTGATGGATCTTGGCTGAAAGCAGAGAATATCAGAAAGATGTTTACCTGTGCATTATTGACTATGCAAAGGCTTTCAGTTGTGTGGATCATGACAAACTATGGACAACATTGCAAAGTATGAGTATTCCAGAACACTTAATTGTACTCATGAGGAATCTGTACCTGAATCGAGAAGGAGTTGTTTGAACAGAACATGGGAACACTGAATGCTTTAAAATTAAGAAAGGTGTGTGACAAGGTTGTATTCTTTCACCATACTTATTCAACCTGTATGCTGTGCAAATAATATGAGAATCTGGGTTCTATGAAGAAAAATGTGGTATCAGAATTGGAGGAAAACTCATTAACAACCTGCAATATGCTGATGATACAATCTTGCTTGCTGAAAGTGAAAAGGACTTAAAACATTTACTGATGAAGATCAAACAGCACAGCCTTCAGTATGGATTACACCTCAATGTCAAGAAAACAAAAATCCTCACCACTGGACCAATAAACAACATTCTTATCAATAGAGAAAAGATTGAAGTTGTCAAGGACTTCATTGTTCTTGGATCAACTATCAACACTCAAGGAAGCAGTAGTCAAGTGATCAGACAACATATTTTATTAGGCAAATCTGCTGCACAGCAACTTTTTAAAGTGTTGTAGAGCAAAGATGTCAGCTTGAGGACTAAGGTACGCCTGACCCAAGCCATGGTATTTTCAATTTGATGGCAACTATCAACACTCGTGGAAGCAGCAGTCAAGAGATCAGACGACGTATTGCATTGGACAAATCTGCTGCACAGGAACTTTTTAAAGTATTGAAGAGCAGAGATGTCAGCTTGAGGACTAAGGTGCGCCTGACCCAGGCCACGGTATTTT